>NC_056593.1:16811415-16876211 GCF_018340385.1 Cyprinus carpio | reverse complement strand
CCCTTTAAAATTTAAATATGTACACAGTTTGAATTAAATGAAAGTATAGTCAAATTTTTTATTTATGTTTTATTGTTTTTGCTTTTGGGTACCGAAATTGGTACCGAGAACCGTTGATTTTTACTGGTATCGGTACCAAATACTGAAATTTTGGTACCGTGACAACACTACTGCCAAGAAACAGAAGTAGTCTAATTCAATGTGCACTGTTTAGCACTGCTTGCAATTTTTTCATTAAATGTATATAAATTGTCACTGTGTGTGTGTGTGTGGGGGGGGGGGGTGCTTCGCCGCCGTAAGTGCACTGTATAGTTTCCTGCTTTTTTGTCCTTTGCCAATCACACCTATGGATGTTAGCTGCTGTGAGTTTAATCTTCTGAACTAGTCGAATTCACAAATTAATCATTGGGACATTCTAAAACGCTAAACGTGAAAGGAGGCTATGTGGCTTAATGCATTAAAACAGTGTTTTAAAAAGACCAAACTCTGTAAACATTATTAATGAAGCATTCTATTCACAGACAAGCAGATGAGATCCCAGAATACAAACGCAACACGTTTAATTATGCGTTAAGCATTTTCCTCCCATAACCTGCTTGTCTTGAATAGAATGCTTTAATTAAAGTGTTTACTGAGTTTGGTCTTTTTTAAAACACGTTTAATGCATTATGCCACCCTGCATAAAACATACTATAATTTATAATAAATACTGTAGTGTTTTTGAACCATACTATTGTAAAGTGTATTATACTGTATATATTATAGTATTTACAACACTTTTTAATAAATGCTACAGCATAGGCCTACTGTAGTTTTAACTATAGTAAACTGATAAACTGTTATAAATACTGTAGTATACTTTAGTTTTTACTACAGTAAACTGTAGTGTATTGTAGTATAATATACCCTATATTTGTAAAAAAACTTAAAGTATTGGGTAAAGTAATTTGTTTAGTATAGTTGTTATATAACCACAGAAATTATAGAATTACCACAACAAATTAATTCAAGTACTTTACTAAAGTCTGGTTCAAAAACATTACATTTACTATAAATTACTATATTTTTTCATGTTGGACGTTAAGCGTTTACCTTATAGGCTAATGGTTCTCTATGGGAGGAAAACACTTAACTCAAAACTTAATTAAAAGCATTGCATTCTTATTCTGGACTCATCTGCTTGTCTGTGAATAGAATGCTTATTAATAATGTGTTTACTGAGTTTAGAAATAAAAGGTTCTCGGTTTCTTCACTTTAAAATAATGAGGAGCAGCATAAAGGGGAGGAAAAATTTCTATGCTTTGCAATGTATTAAAGAAAATTAAAGTTTCATAAAAATTAAAATTAGAGGTCGAACGATAGTGGATTTTGCCGATACCGATAGCTAGGTTGGACCACACTGGCCGATACCGATTAATTAACCGATAGTTTTAAAAATGGATACTGAACAAAAACTAAAATAGTGCTTTATTTAAAAATATATATATATATAATAATAATAAAAAACAGGACTGAACCATACTAGTAATAATAATAATAATCATAATAATAATAATTATAGTAATTTTTGAAATTACCACACTCTAATATTGCCCTATGAAATCCGCTTTATTTTTTCCTAAATTCCGTTTACATTTTTCTGGATTCTGTTTTTTTCCATTTTTATTTTTCTCCACTCCTTTTTAATAGTTAAATTTAGGTTTATTAATCAAAAAGCAAGTCTTATAAATTAAAACCATGAAACTTATCGATTTTCACATCAATTTGATAAAAGTTTAACAAAAATAACATGTTTAGGGCCCTATGAATTTTTTTTTCTTACCAAATTTCTTACCAAATTTCATTTATCTTTTAATTACTGAAAATTAAACAAACTCTTTTCTTTGGCAAACAAAGGGGATTTACTATTAAAATTAAAACATGGAAGAAATGTGTGATTATTCCTTATAAAATAATGTTTGTTTCATTTTAGTAGTAGGAGGCAATGTACGTTCTACTGAAAAATAGACTTCAAATCAAACCGGACTTTTATTTCGACGGGTTGCCGTGAATACATTTACAGTTCTGTGTATGTGATATGACGCTAGTTTTACTCCAATCAAATGGCCAGAAGCTCATGAAAGCTCTCTCAGAGCAGTTCTGGAGATGTTGTTCATGTGTTTACGTCATCATTAGAGAGACGACAGAAGCTGAAATCACCGCGAGCATCTCACACGCTTCAGTATGAATGAAACCTCGCGTCTGCGCCATTCTTTAGAGTCACGCAGAACATGCAGGATTCATATTTAAATCGACTTTTGTGGCTAAATAGTTACAGATACTAGTCCATATTGCTATTTGATTTAAGTGTAAGGAGCTATTTTTGATTAATTCATTCAAAATTTGACAAATTCCATGACATTCCACGTTAAACTGTGAATTCTGTTTTAATGACTGGATATCATCCGCATTTTCCACATCACGGACAATGTGTACTCTCACACTTTAATTGCTTCTATTCTTGAACACATAATGTTTAACTAAACAAAATAAAAGAGCAGCGTTGAGTCTAGAAGAACTCACCGGTATCTCACACACTCCCGGACACGTCACGTTCAACTCGAGCAGCAGTCTAAATCAGTTTATTTATTCACCAAACGGACACAAGATTACTTCAAGAATGAACAGTGAGTCAGATAAATTTGAAGTTAAGTGTTTAAAAAACGGAGCAAACGGAAAGCGCAATCTATATTATAGCTCTATAAATGAAGCACACAGACTCTATTAGAGTCACAGAAAGACAAACGTTTTGATAAAAATTTTCAATATACAATTCATTATGTACATTAACAATAATTAGGGGCGAATATAATGTAATTTAATGGAAAACTATGTTAATGTCGCTCTGTGGCGCTGCAGGATTTTCTGTCAGCTGCAGCGTGCAGCATCACGTGTCTAAACAAACAGCATGTGCTGTCAGTACTTTCAACCACTAGAGGACGCTCTCGCATCCAGCAACGGACACAACCTGGAAAACTTTTGGCATTTTCGGATTTTTGCAGATAACCGATTGTTCCCGCAAGCAACTATCGGTGCCAATTAATCGGCAAAACCGATACATCGGTCGACCTCTAATTAAAATGGCACACAGCAGACACAGCCTATTGCAGTCATTTATCAACTGACGGATAATTATATGTAACTAATTGTCTTGCCATGCTTTATAAATTAAAACAATACTGATACAGCCTTTTCATTTCCTTTCTCATACTCTGATGAAATAATCAAATTTTTTACAATTATTTAATTCATAATTCATTCCTCTATCTGAAGACCTGATCATACCACTGTGGATATAATCAACTCAATTCTTTTATTAAAAGTAGTGGGTTGTTCGTCTGTAAGCCTGAAGACCAGTTTAATTTAGCAAAACAATCATTTAAGGGGATAGTTCACCCAAAAATGAAAATTCTGTCATCATTTACTCACCCTCATGTCGTTCCAAACCTGTATGAGTTGCTTTCTTATGTTGAACATAAAACAAGATATTTTGAAGATTGCTGGTAATCAAACAGTTGGTGGTTGCCATTTATTGACTTCCATAGAATTTTTTTTCCTACTATGGAAATCAATGGGAACCACCAATTGTTTGATTACTAGCAATCTTCAAAATATCTGCAGGTTTGGAACGACATGAGGGTGAGTAAATGATGACAGAATTTTCATTTTTGGGTGAACTATCCCTTTAAGGACATGGCGAGTTGCAGGCTAAGGTTTTTTTTTTTTTTTTTTTTTTTGGTTTGTTTTTAATAATCTGTGCATTATAATGAAGGCTAAAACTGCACAGCATTTTTAGCTTTTTAAACAACATACTTCATCCTACACCAACTACGCACACATTTCCTGTCATGTATGCCTATGAAAGACGATCAAACCAATCAGAGTAGGTATGGGGCGGGGCGACATGTGCAGACATGAACATCTTGGATGACATGGGGGGTGAGGAAATTATGAGGAAATTTTAATTCAGAAGTGAACTAATCCTTTTAACACCTCATTCTTTTTTTTGTCAAAATAACACCCTGCATGCTCATTGCATGTGTTTATTGCATTTTTAGCCAATCGTTAATTTAGTTTCAACAATATTTTTCAAATGTTACTTACCTTTTTGTCTAACAGCACATCCAACAATGTCTACTACAGCGTCTAATCCAAACTCGACCTCTGATACAAGAAGCTGTTCCATGAAATCACAACCAGAGGGGATTGCAACTTTCCTGACTGTTGTTTTGGAATTTTTTCTTTTGCATTTTATCTGTGTACTTTACTAGAGTTACACTTTACTGTATTGCTTAACTGTGTTGCACATTGTGCCTTTCTTCAATGTTTAGTAACATTTGTTTGTACCCTTTAACCAAATGTGTTATATTCTGACTGCAAAACTGTGGCCAAATTCTGTAGCATAATTAACATACAGATGTTTGATATTTATTTTATTTTTATTTAAGTTTAAACTTTTTGCCTGATAGTGATTATGCTCTTGAGCATAAGCAACATGCACATCTATTTCTTTCATTCCTCATTTTTAGTTTGTAAATCAACTAGAATGAAAGTGCCATGTTTGAAGAGTGTGAATGTGCTCAAGAGCCCAGGAGTATGAAGTAAGAATGAACCCATGATGAAAACAAACAATTGGAAATAACAGTGGAGAACAAAAATGGTGAAGATGTAATAATCTGACATTAATTTGGTCTTGATTAATTAGATATTATTGCATCAGCTGTGTAACACTGCACCACAGTTTACATCCCCAACTAGAAGGCACATTTACTTTTTATGCAGCTTTTTGAGCTTCTGATGTTTCTAGGTCATCAGAATAACTATAAATTTTATGCATGGGCCAGATGTTACTTAAACAAGATGATACATTAAGCTGTCCTTACCACAAAACTCAAGATGTTATTCAAGTTGTATATTGTCCCATTGAACTGTGCTCAAACTTCTGTTTTTTTTTCTACATTGGTCTCTGGTATGTTGTTCTTGTTACAGTCTGTTTAAATAGAAAATGGCAACTGTTAAAATATATACTCGGTGTATATACAGTATAAAAACATGTATACGAGTACTTATAATTAATTACTTGCAATGCCATTCATTTGTAAGCTCCTTTGTGAAAAAAAGTCAGCAAATTAATATGCATTTACAATTTTCAAACTAATAAACAATAAATTAATAAATCACATTTTCCCCTATTTTTGACATCTTTGCTGTATAAATTATGAAGGATCTAAGGATTCTCAATAGCCTGTTTGTGTTTATTTAAAGTAATTTAATCATAATTATTTATAATTTAAACTATTAATTATGTAATTTAATCAAATCAGTTGTTCATTTGTATTGCATTCCTTGCTCTTGCAATGCTAGTTATTGTTGTTTAAGCTTATTGTAGAAGAGGTAAGGGAATGTCTCAATTTCAATTTTCCTCTGTGTTTGCTTTAGTATGATAACACTTGTTGTATTTGTCCTGATCAGACTAAGTAGGCTACATCATGATATCCAGTCAGGGTGAAATTCAGAACTGAATGAACTGAAAAACATGCAACTAAGATAATGCAATACACCCAGCCCTTCATTTATTTACATATTCTTTTTATTATTATTTTTTAAATTTTATTTAGCCTTCTGATCTTTCAGACTTATTCCTGCCATGAAAATTGTATCACCATATGTTCCAAACCTGTATAACTTTTATGGAACATAAATATCGTGAAGAATGTTGGGAACAAACATAAACATTTTTCCACTGTATGGAGAAAAAAAAAAACAAACAAAAAAAAAAAAACAGACATTTCTCAAAACATCTTTTATATTGCACTGACTAAGAGGAAAATTCATGCAATTTTGGAATGACATAAGGGTAAGTAAATGATTGCTTTTCATCCAAATCAATTTGAAGTACTTACAGTATTGTTGTGAAATATGGACTATGGTAACAAATTGAAATTGTGCTTTCAGTAGCTCATCAGTTCCGGGGATACACTGATTTAGGTTTTTGTTAGCAACCCAGAACTTTATAATTTTACCACCAGGGGCGGTTTCTTCATTAGGTAAATAAGACAACGAACCACCAAAGTGAAATATACTTGGAACAGTACAGTTAATTTCATATCTGAAAGAGACAGGTCCCCTGGTTTTTTCTACCACAGTGAGAAGGGTGTTCTCATTCTCTAAATACACTCGTCCTTCAGTTAATGAAAGAAACTGAGTCTGACTCCAACCACAACCCCAACATTCATAAAGACAATGACAAAAATCTAAAATATAATTATATGATGGAAAATTAAAACACAAATTTGACCTCCAAACCAAATTAGGCCCTAACACAATTTTGCAAATTACTTCTCAATCGAACAATTAAAAGAAAAAAGAAAGACAAATCCTTTCAAAATATTGACTCAGCAACCATGACTTAGAATTAGAGAAAGGACGATATAAAAAACCCTTGATACTGAGAGAACAGCGACTATGCAAACACTGTAACCTGAATCAAATAGAGATGACGAACACTTTCTTCTTGTCTGCCCCAAATACACCACTACAAGGCAAATATTCTTTCCACAATTTGAAGTATTGAATTGTTCATTTTTTTCTCTAGGTGACTCAATGAAACTACACTGTAGTAGCTGCAAAATATGTGTACACCATACACACCATACGAAATGGTTAATTTATTTGCTTTATTTGACATTCTTCATTGTATATAATTGTAATTATTATTATTAATATAAGACATATTATTAATATTATACATCAATATTATAACAACTGTCTGCTGTTGTTATTTTTATTTCATTGTATTTATTGATTTATTTTCTGTTGTTACTCATTTTTTGTCTCCTTTTTTACTTTGATGGTGTAATCATATTCTGTATTGTACACATCTAAAATGCTTGTAACGTAAAATGTCATGCCAATAAAGCACCTTGAACCTGAGGGATAGAAAGAGAGAGAGAAAATTTAGAATTTTAAAGGGGTCATATGATGCGATTTCAAATTTTCCTTTCTCTTTTGAGTGTTACAAGCTCTTGGTGAATAAAGAAGATCTGTGAAGTTGCAAAGACTAAAGTCTCAAATCCAACGAGATATTCTTTATAAAAGTTGAGACTTGTCCACGCCCCCCAAAACTGCTCGTTCTAACACTCCCCCACATATCTACATCAGTATGTGGGAAGATTTGCATAACGCCGCCCAGATGTTCACCCAAAGAAGGAAGGCATGCCTTTTATTCTCATTGTAGTATTGTTGTTGCCGCCGCTGCCATGTAGTATAGACGCTGTGTGTTTCACTGTGAAAGCGAAACTACTTTGTTTGGCCTTCCAAAAGAGGACGATATCCACTTCGTCATGCCTGGAGCTGATCCTTGCTGGTCGCTGAGGAAATACATCAACTTTGCACTGTGGATCACCAAATCGGCTTTCAGAATCATAATCAGAATGAGCTTTATTGCCAGGTATGTTTACAGGAGTTTGTTTTCATGACAAGCTTCCGCAGTGCAACAGAATGACAGCGACAGAACAATATATAGGTAAGGAATAACAATATACAAATTGACAATTGTATGTGCAGGTATATTACAATATGCAGTTTTGTATGTACAGGTATCCATCCATCCATCCATCTTCTTCCACTTATCCGGGGCCGGGTGGTGGGGGCAGCAGTCTAAGCAGTGACGCACAGACTTCTCTCTCCCTAGACACTTCCTCCAGCTCTTCCGGGCAGATACCGAGGCGTTCCCAGGCCAGCCGAGAGACATAGTCCCTCCAGCGTGTCCTTGGTCTTCCCCGGGGCCTCCTCCCGGTGGGATGTGCCCGGAACACCTCCCCAGGAAGGAGTCCATGAGGCATCTGGAAAAGATGCCTGAGCCACCTCAGCTGTCTCCTCTCGATGTGGAGGAGCAGCGGCTCTACTTTGAGCTCTTCCCGAGTGGCCGAGCTCTTCACCCTATCTCTAAGAGAGCACCCAGCCACCCTACGGAGAAAGCTCATTTCGGCCACCTGTATCCGGGATCTTGTCCTTTCGGTCATTACCCACAGCTAATGACCATAGGTGAGAGTAGGAATGTAGATCGATTGGTAAATCAAGAGCTTCGCCTTGCAGCTCAGCTCCTTCTTTACCACGACAGACAGGTACATCAACCTCATCACTGCAGAAGCTGAACCTATCCGCCTGTCAATCTTCCGCTCCATCCCTCACTCATGAACAAGACCCCAAGATACTTGAACTCCTCCACTTGAGGCAGGAGCTCTCCTCCAACCTGAAGGGGACAAGCAACCCTTTTCCGGCTGAGAACCATGGCCTTGGACATGGAGGAGCTGATTCTCATCCCAGCCACTTCTCACTCGGCTGCAAACCATCCCAGCTCACGCTGAAGGTCCTGGCCTGATGAAGCCAACATGACAACATCATCTGCAAAAAGCAGAGACAAAATCATGTGGTCCCCAAACCGGACACCCTCCAGCCCCTGGCTGCACCTAGAAATCCTGTCCATAAAATTAATGAACAGGACCAGTGATAAAGGGCAGCCCTGCTGGAGTCCAACATGTACCGGGAACAAGTCTGACTTACTGCTGGCAATGCGAACCAAGCTCCTGCTCCAGTCGTACAGGGAACGGATAGCCCTTAACAGAGGGCCCCGGACCCCATACTCCCGGAGCACCCCCCACAGGACGCCGCGAGGGACACAGTCAAATGCCTTCTCCAAATCCACAAAACACATGTGGATTGGTTGGGCAAACTTCCATGAACCCTCCAGCACCCCGGCGAGGGTATAAAGCTGGTCCAGTGTTCAACGACCAGGACGAAAACTGCATTGTTCCTCCTGAATCCAAGGTTCGACTATCGGCTGAATTATCTTCTACAGTACCCTGGCATAGACTTTCTCAGGAAGGTTGAGGAGTGTGATCCCCCTGTAGTTGGAACACACCCTCCGGTCCCCCTTCTTGAAAAGAGGGACCACCACCCTGGTCTGCCATTCCATAGGAACTGTCCCCAACTGCCACGCGATGCTGCAGAGGTGTGTCAGCCAAGACAGCCCCACAACATCCAGGGACTTGAGGTACTCAGGGCGAATCTCATCCACCCCTGGTGCCCTGCCACCAAGAAGCTTCTTAACTACCTCGATGAGTATGAGTCCATCTCTGAGCCCTCGGCCTCTGCTTTCTCAATGGATGACATGTCGGTGGGGCTGAGGAGATCCTCGAAGTATTCCTTCCCCCGTCCGACGATATCCCCAGTTGAGGTCAACAGCTGCCCACCTCCACTGTAAACAGTATTGGCAGGGCACTGCTTCCCCCTCCTGAGGTGCCGTACGGTTTGCCAGAATTTCTTCGTGGCCAACCGATAGTCTTTCTCCATGGCCTCACCAAACTCCTCCCAGACCCGAGTTTTTGCCTCCACAACCACCCGGGCTGCAGCCCGCTTGGCCTGCCGGTACCTGTCAGCTGCCTCAGGAGTCCCACAAGCCAGTCAGGCTTGGTATGACTCCTTCTTCAGCTTGACGGCATCCCTTACTTCTGGTGTCCACCATCGGGTTTGGGGATTGCCTCCTCGACAGGCACTGGAGACCTTATGGCTACAGCTCCGAGTGGCCGCATTGACAATGGAGGTGGAGAACATGGTCCACTCAGACTCAATGTCTCCAGCCTCCCTCGGAATCTGGTTGAAGCTCTGCCGTTGGTGGGAGTTGAAAATCTCTCTGACAGGGGGCTCAGCCAAAAGTTCCCAACAGACCCTCACAATACTTTAGGGTCCGCTGAGTCTGTCCAGCTTCCTCCCCCGCCATCGGCTCCAACTCACCACCAGGTGGTGATCAGTTGACAGCTTCACCCCTCTCTTTACCCGAGTGTCCAAGACATACGGCTGGAGGTCAGACGAAACGACCACAAAGTCGATCATCAACTTTCGGCCTAGGGTGTCCTGGTGCCACGCGCACTAATGGACACCCTTATGCTTGAACATGGTGTTTGTTATGGACAAACTTTGACTTGCACAAAAGTCAGTGCTGTCCTATGAATACTTCAACCTCGTCTAAAGCCCCTTTCACACTGCACGTCGGACCCGGCAAATTGACGGAACATTGCCAGGTTGACTTCTGTGTGAAAGCAAACACGTCCCGTGATTGATTCCGGGATTGAACCCAGGTCGGGGACCTAGTAACATTGCCGGGTTCAGTCCCGGAACGAGTGCAGAACTAATGCCGTGTCGTAGTGATGATGCGCGTTATCGCGCCACTATTTTAGCGGGTGTTTTAAAGGCAGATCAACGTTCGCGATTAAACAAATATGTGCAAACTGTAACGAAGCAGAGATCAGTTAGTTCCTCACTTTCCACGCTGACTCTGAGATCGTTCACCAGCTTAAGTGAAATTTAACGTGCCTAGCGTTTTCGACTCGTACATTACACATCACACCCTGATATCACGTGTCTTCACGGGACATTTACGGGTTGTGTGTGAATTCACGCACATATTCCAGGTAATCAATGGCAGTGTGAAAGTGCAAAATCTAGCGACCCGGGTACAAATGCCGGGACACATTACCCGTGTATTTGCCGGAATTGCAGTGTGAAAGGGGCTTAACATACCCAGTGGCATTAGTCTCCACCAGAATACTGTCACCGCGATTTCGGTGAGGCACACGGTCAGAAGACAAAGCTACACTAGCACGGTCAACATCTCCCGCCTCGTTCCCCACAACACTAACTCGCCTGCTAACTTCGCGATGAACACTCTAACTCCGGGAAACATTGTTCCCACCACTGACATTGGGCAAAGGACCATCTACATTGGGCAAAGGATTCACCGTTTGTGCTTGCTGTAGGGCTTTACTTTCACTTTCAGAATCACCGTCACCTTCTAAAGGCAGATATTCCCCTTCAGAATCAGGGTCCGCGAATAGAAGTCCCAACACTTCATTGCGGGTAAGCTTTATTGATGCCATTAGATGATGATGATAATAATAATATTAATAATAATAATAATAATCTAATGCAAATACTCGCTGACGTTGACAATATTGCTCTGATAAATGGGCTCACTCTCACACTAGTTCCGCTTTTGTTCGCACTGATTCAATGTGCTCTAGCTCGAAGATTTTGTATAGAAGCATGACGTTTTTTTGAATAAGAGACGAAGTATGACATGTCTGCTATCTAGTGGAGGGGAGGTCGAACGAAATTTGACACCCTATTTCACAAAATCTGCCGTTTTATTCAGTGCCGCATCTTGTCGAGTAAACTCGACCGTGGCGCCTAGAGGGTTAATAATCAAACTCCAGTTAGTCCAAAATGCAGCAGCTAGAGTCCACACCATAACAAGAATAGTATGACCATATTAGCCCGGTCCTGTCAACACTGCACTGGCTCCCTATCAAACATCGTATAGATTTTAAAATCTTGCTTATTACTTATAAAGCCCTGAATGGTTTACCACCTCAGTATTTGAACAAGCTCTTGTTACATTATAATCCTCCACATCCGCTGCGTTCTCAAAACTCAGGCAATTTGATAATACCTAGAATATCAAAACCAACTGCGGGCGGCAGATCCTTTTCCTATTTAGCGCCTAAACTCTGGAATAACCTACAGTACCTAACATTGTTCGGGAGGCAGACACACTCTTGCAGTTTAAATCTAGATTAAAGACCCATCTCTTTAACCTGGCTTACACATAACACACTAATATGCTTCTAATATCCAAATCTGTAAAAGGATTTTTAGGCTGCATTAATTAGGTAAACCGGAACTGGGAACACTTCCCATAACAGCCGATGTACTTGCTACATCATTAGAAAAATGGCATTTACGCTAATATTAGTCTGTTTCTTTCTTATTCCAAGGTCAATGTATCCACCAGATCCAGTCTGTATCCAGATCAGAGGGTCATTGCAGTCACCCGGATCCAGTACATATCCAGCCCAGATGGTGGATCAGCACCTAGAAAAGGACCTCTATAGTCCTGAAAGACAGCGGAGACCAGGAATACTAGAGCCCCAGATATAGATCCCCTGTAAAGACCTTGTCTCAGATGACCACCTGGACAAGACCACAGGAAACAGACGATTCTTCTGCACAATCTAACTTTGCTGCAGCCTGGAATTGAACTGCTGATTTCGTCTGGTCAGAGGAGAACTGACCCCCACGACTGAGCCTGGTTTCTCTCTCTCAAGGTCTTTTCTCCATTCTGTCACCGATGGAGTTTTGGGTTCCTTGCCGCTGTCGCCTCTGGCTTGCTTAGTTGGGGACACCTTATTTACAGCGATATCGTTGACTTGACTGCAAATGATTGCACAGATATAGTATGAACTAGTTAAACTGAACTGAGATGATTACATCACTGAATTCAATGATGAACTACCTTTAACTGTCATTTTGCATTATAAATTTAAACCAGACAATGTTTTCGTATATATATTTGAAAGAAGAGGCTCAATAGCAATAGTATATAATTGCCCTGATAAAGGACAACCTTGTCTGATACCCCTTGAAACTGGAATTAAACCACCTCCCACCTTAACAATGCAAGAATCACCTCTAATACAAATTTAATCCAGTAAAAAAAAAAAAAAAAAAAAAAAATTCCAATACCAAAAACTTTTAAAACATTAAAAAGATAAGTATGATCAACACGATCAAAAGCTTTTTCTTGATCTAATGAAATTAGACCAACTTCCATTTTAAAAAATATTACAAATATCTAGAACATCCCAAATTAAAAACAGATTGTCCATTATTGTTCTCTCTGGAATACAGTAAGTTTGATCTCTATGTACAATTAAATTAAGATATTTTTTTTAAGTCTACTGGCAAGACACTTGGAAAACATTTTAAAATCTGTAGTCAATAAGGCCACAGGTCTCCAATTTTTTTCTTTGGTAATAAAGATAAAACAGCATGTTGAGAGAAAATAATAATCATTACATTCACATAAAGCCTCATAGAAATCTTCTCCAATACAATCCCAGAAATGCTTATAAAATTCAGGCGGTAGCCCATCAATGCCAGGAGATCATCCAGTGCCAGTCCTTACCAAAATGTAGTATACTTCAAGCTTTTTTTTATTAAGTATACTTAAGTAAAGCTCAAGTATATTTTTAAGTATACTTTATGTAGCAAGTATACAAATATCAGTGTTCTAGTAGTATACTTGTAAGTGTACTGTTTCAATACTCATTGGGACTAAATTGGCCCACTTTTTTAGTATATAAAAGTATACTTTTAATTATACTTTAAGTATAACAGTAGCAAACTTTGAGTACACAACTAGTTTACCTCTATGCTTGTAGTTTGTACTGCAATTATACTAAAAGCGAACTTATAGGTATACTGACAGTTTACTAATTAAATACTTTGTACACTTTGAAGTATAGTCTCAGTAAACTACTAGTTTAGTAGTTTTATACTGCAAGTATACTCATACGTTTTCTTTAAGTGAACTTTACATCATACTTTAAGTATACTACTATGTCCCTATTTAGGTTTTAATTTGTATATATTTTGTTACAGTATATGAATATCTGAACATACAAAACATCCAGGGTATCAGCTTGTAAACAAAAACATTTCATTCTAGCTTCATGCATTCTTTTTTAAACACTTTAATATGGGTAAGTTTCATAAAAAGATAAAGAAATATCATTTTGAACAAAAAGCTGAAAAAAAGACTATGATTGGATTCAGAATGAAAATCAAAACGTAGATGGAGTCGATCAACACCCCAAAGCTTGACTATAATTATTACCTCTTCATCAGTCAACATTTTATTCCATAACATTACAGTTTTGATGCTGTTTCATGTCAGATGATCGTGTTACATGTGTTAGAATCTGTTGTTTCTTTTTCTTCTTCACTTGTGTTTTCTTGGAAACTCTGTACAGAAGATGTGTACTAGCACCCTCTACCGTATAACAATGAAAACACGGATTCTAGGAGCACAAGTATAGTTCAAATATATTTAGACTTTTTGTAAGTATAAGTCAAGTATACTTAAATGTCATTTTAAGTATATTTCTGAGAAGTACATAAAAAGTAAACTAAAAGTATACTTTCCTATTTTTAGTTTAAAAGTATACTAATAGCACACTTGAATAAACTTTTTCTTAAAGGAGGCTGGCCGTGTGCAATAGTGAGTTCTTGAAAAGACAGTTATGTATCCTGGGCTATCTTTGAGTCAGAGTCTATTTGAGGCAAGTCTTGCAATAGATGATCATTATCAACATTATCAGCAGTTTAACGACATGAATAAACATTCACAGCATGTTGCCGCATCTCCATAATATTGCTGGTCATTCTCCCATCAGGAAGACGAAGACAGACCATCTGTTTCTGCTGTGCTGCTTTACATTCCAAGTTAAAAAAAGTATGCACTAGGTGCATCAATATCTTTAACAGAAACATACCGAGACGTTACTAGGGCTCCTTTTACCCTTTCATTCAAAAACAGACCCAGCAGGTTGTTTTACAAATTGGGTTCATATCTATTTATTAAATCATCCTCTATGGTCAATATCTTTCTCAATAGATTGAATAGTTTCTTTTAACTTATTAGTGGAATTAGCAGTATACTGCTGACAAAACAGATATTTACCTTACCCATTTCCCACCATTGTTTTAAACTTTCAAAATTTCCTTTACACAATTTCCACTGTTGCCAAAAAGTTTCAAAATGTTTACAAAAAAAATAACATCTTGGTGCAATTTAGTATTAAAATGCCATTAAGAAGACTTTTGTACATTTTGACGTGCTTATAGTTACATAAACCAAATGATGATCCATTAAAAAAAATAAAATTATATATATATATATATATATATATATATATATATATATATATAATATATATATATGGTCAATTATAAATTGTTCAGTACAATTCCAGTGACCTCCCATAATTATGTTGCCATCATCCAAACACTCTTTAAGCACATTACTCTATATTCTGAAAAAAATAAATAACTCGCTCCTGCCCCACATTAGATGCATAAACGTTTAAAAACTAGAAAAGGATTCCCTCAATTTCAGCTTTAACCAAAACAAGTCTGCCATGTACTGGTTCTTCTGTTTTTAAAACATTAATTTGTAAATCTGGCGAATTCAATTCAATTCAATTCAAGTTTATTTGTATAGCGCTTTTTACGATACAAATCATTGCAAAGCAACTTTACAGAAAATTAAGTTTCTACAATATTTAGTAGTAGCTTATCAGTGGTGACTGTCAGTTCATGTGCATATGGCAGAAATGTTCAGAAAAATCAATAAAAGACGTAAACAAACAGACGATTAACACTATTAACAGCAATTATGCAATCAAACTTATAGCAAAAATGTGGTAGTTCTGTATGTCCTCTGAGGGGTTGGCATCATCTCTTCTCAGGTGTTCTGGATCCAGACTGAAGCTTGTGTAAATCCTAGTTACCACGGGATCTAAATCCCGTGGCAAAGCAGAGAAACAAATAGAAACATAATTAGCGTAGCTGCTGTTCCAGCCAAGTAAAATTAATTAGTTAATTTACCCAAGCTAAAGAATAATAATGCACATTTGATCAGATATAACTGCAGTCCAAAATTATGAAATGCATTATTTGAATGCTTGGCCAAAGAGGTGTGTTTTTAATCTAGATTTAAACAGAGAGAGTGTGTCTGAACCCCGAACATTATCAGGAAGGCTATTCCAGAGTTTGGGAGCCAAATGCGAAAAAGCTCTAACTCCTTTAGTGGACTTTTGCTATCCTAGGTACTATCAAAAGTCCAGCGTTTTGTGACCTTAAGGAGCGTGATGGGTTGTAGCTTGGTAGAAGACTAGTTAGGTAATGCAGGAGGTAAACCATTAAGGGCCTTATAAGTAAGTAATAATATTTTGTAACTGATACGGGACTTAATAGGTAGCCAGTGCAGAGACTGTAGTATTGGGGTAATATGATCATATTTTCTTAACCTGGTAAGGACTCTAGCCGCTGCATTTTGGACTACCTGTAGCTTGTTTATTGAGGATGCAGGACAACGACCTAGAAGTGCATTACAATAGTCCAGTCTAGAGGTCATGAATGCATGAACTAGCTTTTCTGCATCAGGAACAGTTAACATGTTTCGTAGCTTGGCAATGTTTCTAAGATGGAAGAATGCTGTTATTGTAACATGGGAAATATGATATTTCAAAAGACAAGTTACTGTCTAATATAACACCCAGATTTTTGACAGTAGAGGAAGTAACAGTACATCCGTCTAATTGCAAATTGTAATTACGAGATTCTGTGTAATGTTTTCTGGTCCAATAAGTAATATCTCTGTCTTATCTGAATTTAATAGGAGAAAATTATTGGTCATCCAATCTTTTACATTTTTAACACACTCTGTTAGCTTAGATAATTTTGAAGTTTCACCTGGTCTTGTTGAGATATATAGTTGAGTATCATCAGCATAAACAGTGGAAACTAATCCCGTATTTTCTAATAATATTACCAAGGGGCAACATGTATATTGAAAATAGCAGAGGACCTAGGACAGATCCTTGTGGCACTCCATATTTTACTGGTGATAAATGAGATGACTCCCCATTTAAATAAACAAAGTGGTAGCGATCGGACAGGTAGGATCTAAACCATCTTAAAGCCTGCCCTTGGATACCTGTATAGTTTTGTAAATCTATCTATGAGTATGTCGTGATCTATGGTGTCGAACGCAAAACTAAGATCAAGTAAAACTAGCAATGAGATGCAGCCTTGATCTGAAGCAAGAAGCAAGTCATTTGTAATTTTAACAAGTGCAGTTTCTGTGCTATGATGGGGCCTGAAACCTGACTGAAATTCTTCATAGAGATCATTTTTTTGCAGGTAGGAGCACAATTGAGCAGACACAACCATTTCTAAAATTTTAGACATAAATGGAAGATTTGAAATGGGTCTGTAATTTGCCAGTTCACTAGGATCTAGTTGTGGTTTCTTAATATTAATAACCGCCAGCTTGAATGGTAATGGCTAAAAAAAAAAAAAAAAAAAATACAAACCTCCACCCCCACGCTCACATTTGTTTTGTGACTAAGTACATATTTCTCCTTCCACCACATTCCCCACTCAGCTTCATTAACAATATCGCTATGTGTTTCTTGAAGAAAAATTATGTTTAAATTCTTTTGTTCTATTATTTCAGAAACCAGAGCATGCTTATGTCCATCCCTTCTACCATTAATACTAAGTGAGCCAACCCTAAATACTTCCATAAAGCTGGAAGAAAGAGCAGACAAACGATAAAAAGTAAAAGTAAAGACACCATGTGATGCATGGAAGATCAATTATAAAAATGCCTTTGACATTCTCTTTTTTCCTGTTTTTCGATACTTCCTGACTGCAGTAAAGGGTTTCTTTAATCGAAAACACTTTTTTTTCCAACCCAAGAGATCAACCCCCACAGTCTTCTGAAGAAATGTAACTGACTTTACAAACTCCTCTACATCAAGACAAAAATCCTTAACATCAACCTGCCTTCCAAAAAATGTTACGACCCTGTTTAGGGATCAACAGAAGAAAGCCATTCTTAAAGCAACAAATACCACAGTGGCCAGGGCAAAAAGTTGAAGGTTCATTACACAGGTAAAATAACATGACCAAAAAAAAAAAAAAAAACCAAGAAATGCATTTAAACGAATAAATCATAAGCACTGGTGAGCCAACTAATTTAAAACTACAACTTACTCAAGGGTAAGAGTAAAGAAAACTTCCCAAGGCAGAAAAGCACAGCAAAGGTCTTCCGGGTGAACTCACTTACCTATACTTTCTATGTACTCTATGGTAACTAAACAATCACTCGCCATCCTAAAACCAAAAAAGAATAAGGAAAACCAAGACCAAAAAGAAACACAAAAACAGAGTTCCCAGGGCAAAGCTATCTTTGAAGTGCCACCAGCAGCTCTTAAACAAGTAGAGGCCTCAGGTGTTTGTAATAGTCTTCACCCCCATCCAATTAGCAGCTGCACTCAGGAAAGGGAAAAAAGGAAAGACGAGCAGGGGCTCATTTGAATGGTCTCCCTTCTTTCCTCAAATGTTTGTCAGTCTTTCTATTAAATTCTTCCATTGAAATAGTTATCAGAAAACAATCACTGTTAGCTTAACAGAAATATCCATAACAAAAGGGTGCACTGGGCATTGTGCAAAAATAATTCATATTCCTCTCTGACCTGTAATGATAATCTGGACCAGAAAGTAAGACCTGCTCAGCCTCCTGCAAGGACAAATTCCATAGGAAAGCCAGAGCATATATGATGGCCTATCAAAAAATTGTTAATTTAAATATACTATTATACCACTACTGAACAGCAAGCCATTATACATGGGTCCATACAGGAGTGGCACCAGCATGCAGTTTATATACAGTAGATTTTGTAAGTGCAGCAGCAGGATCACACACAAGCACATTACATGATCCGGTATACCTCTGGAAAAAGAACACCACAGATGAACTGCACTTCATCTGAGAAGCTCAGTTGTATTGGTGTCCTATGCAGTACTCTTCTCAGACAGGCAAACAGGATGTCCTGTTGTTCCTTCCTGTCAAGGTAGACAGGCACCTGGGAAGAATTTAGCTTATGTAACCACAAACAGGGCTTCTCGTTGAGAACACCCTTAGGTGCAAACCATGGTACAAAAACAATTATTTTGAAGCAATGGATACATTTAAGATAAAGATACAATAATTTGCAGCATAGTTAAAAGATACTGTTAATGTAATCCCTAATTAAGGCCATTGGTGAATCTTTATTATGAGTTAGTCTATAAAGATGAATAAATGTGAACATTGTTAAAGTACCAACAAATGCTCCTCAGATCCCTGTAACTAACCAAATCCATAAAATCACTTCATATTGGCCATGCAGAACATGACAGAAACTAACACATGATAACCATGGACTGCATGTGGTGTAGACCTGTTGTGACTTTGACTCATTTGTTTCTTTTTTCTAATTTTTCTTCTTTTTTTTCTTTGTACTACATCTCCCACAATTCTTAGTAAACTACATTTCCCTATATGGTGCACTACATTACCCATGTTCCCCTGGTTGAGGTCTATAAATAGACCTTACTTCCTTCCTTTTTTTTTTTTCATTTGCATTGGTGAGGTGTGGGTGTTTGAATGGAAACCCAACCTTGTCTTTTGAGTCCTTCCCTTAGGATGCGTTAAGTAAGTTTGTTTGCCAATTTTATAATTTGATTTTGTTTATTTAAATTGTTTGGATATTTAATCCCTATTTGGATTGAGTTCAATATTGATGTTTATTGGTGAGTTGATTGAGTTTAATTTCTTTTTTGTATTGTTTGTAGTGACTTACAACCATCCTGTTTGACCACATCCTGTTTATCCTGTGCATCCTGTCCATCCTAGTAGTCCTGCTCCATGTGAATTTGTGAACTTCATGTCATGTGAATTGCTAAAGATTTATGTTTCTTCAATCTAATGTAATAAAAGAGAGCAAAGGACTGATGTTTTTTCCAGTGTTTTAATCAGACATACCACCAAGTTTCTACAATTTTAATGAACTTTGGATATTTAACATCTCATATTCAACATATGGACCTTCGAGCCGGAGTGTTTGAAATTTGGTGGGATGGATTACTATGGAAGACATCCAGTCCGGTGTAGTGTAAGAATGAGAAATCCTCCTGCCCGCTTTGCAGACTGTTTGGTATGACAACATGCTCCTCCTCCACCTTCTTCCTTACCAACATCAATCGTAAGTGATCATCAACAAACTGATAATGGAAATCCATGTTCTTTAAGATCTGTTTCTTACTCATCTGCTCGAGGTGAACAGTCTCAACATGACTTACTTGATATGGATGTTAAACAAAAAATACTTGGACTTAAGGGTATGTTGGGTGAGATTGTCTAGAATGTCACAGTTAGCAGTTTCTTCTAAACATTCTAATTTATCTGAGTTTTTGATGATGATAATGCTGTTGTTAAACCACCTGTTGTTCAAAAATTGTGTGCATGTATGAAGAAAGCTGAACAGAAATCAACATGTAAGCAAAGTAATTCATCAGCTGTTCCATCACCACTTTCATTGTGTACTGTAGGCCTAGTTCTCTGCCTCCCCCAACTTCATTGTTACATAGTCCACCTCAACATACACATACACATGATACATCACAACTATAATCAGGTACTATGACCCAATCTCCTGTAGTTACAGTAGTTTCTGACCCCGTTAATATCCATTCACCTCAAATGTAAGCATCGCAGGTCTTGGCGCAACCAGCTGGTTCACTACAGCCAGGCACTTATTTACCAATTAACTCTTTCTCCTCATAAGTGTTAATTTTGGCAGGCATTTTTGATTTCGTCTTAGTCTTTATCTTAAGACGAAAATGCTTAATAGTCTTAGTCACATTTTAGTCATTTGAGTCTTTCATAGTTTTAGTCTAGATTTAGTCCACGAAAAGTCATTAAATTTTTGTCAACTTTTAGTCATTACTTTCAGTCAGTAGTTTTGGCCGAATTGTAGTTACCAAAATTTATTTTGGTAGCTATTTTATATGTAGTCTTCAAACTAAAATAATCATTAATTCTTCTCTCTTTTGACCAAATCAATTAAGCTTATGAGAAATTTGAATCAAGGACTGAATTTGGAAAAACTTGAATAAATTATGACAATTTTCATTTTTGTGTGAACTATCCCTTTAACAGTAGTGAAAAAGGAGCAACTTATAAAAATATTATTATATATATATATATATATATATATATATATACACTCACCTAAAGGATTATTAGGAACACCATACTAATACTATGTTTGACCCCCTTTCGCCTTCAGAACTGCCTTAATTCTAAGTGGCATTGATTCAACAAGGTGCTGAAAGCATTCTTTAGAAATGTTGGCCCATATTGATAGGATAGCATCTTGCAGTTGATGGAGATTTGTGGGATGCACATCCAGGGCACGAAGCTCCCGTTCCACCACATCCCAAAGATGCTCTATTGGGTTGAGTTCTGGTGACTGTGGGGGCCATTTTAGTACAGTGAACTCATTGTCATGTTCAAGAAACCAATCTGAAATGATTTGAGCTTTGTGACACGGTGCATTATCCTGCTGGAAGTAGCCATCAGAGGATGGGTACATGGTGGTCATAAAGGGATGGACATGGTCAGAAGCAATGCTCAGGTAGGCCGTGGCATTTAAACGATGCCCAATTGGCACTAAGGGGCCTAAAGTGTGCCAAGAAAACATCCCCCACACCATTACACCACCACCACCACCAGCCTGCACAATGGTAACAAGGCATGATGGATCCATGTTCGCATTCTGTTTACGCCAAATTCTGACTCTACCATCTGAATGTCTCAACAGAAAGCGAGACTCATCAGACCAGGCAACATTTTTCCAGTCTTCAACTGTCCAATTTTGGTGAGCTTGTGCAAATTGTAGCCTCTTTTTCCTATTTGTAGTGGAAAAATTCTCCTCTGACCTCTAGCATCAACAAGGCATTTTCGCCCACAGGACTGCCTCATACTGGATGTTTTTCCCTTTTCACACCATTCTTTGTAAACCCTAGAAATGGTTATGCATGAGCAGATTGTGAACTACTCAGACGGGCCCATCTGGCACCAACAACCATGCCACACTCAAAATTGCTTAAATCACCTTTCTTTCCCATTCTGACATTCAGTTTGGAGTTCAGGAGATTGTCTTGACCAGGACCACACCCCTAAATGCATTGAAGCAACTGCCATGTGATTGGTTGATTAGATAATTGCATTGAGAAATTGAACAGGTGTTCCTAATAATCCTTTAGGTGAGTGTATTTATATATATATATATATATATATATATATATATATATATATATATATATATATATATATATATATATATATATATATATATTAAAAAAGAAGCACAATAATACAAATAAAACAAATATTCAAATTAAACCCATTTTTCAGATACAGTAGGTTTTACTTAACATGTATACATTTATTTAGCATCTTTTGTTGGTTAACATTAATGACAGATAGGTATTTAATTTGGAATTCTGTCATTTTAAGACAAGGCATGCATGAAATACTGACACACGTTAAGTTTTCACACACCTGTTCACGTTCACTTAATCTATAACCTACTTTATTTACGTGAGATACTCTACACGATAAACATTTGGACTGCTGTGTGTGTATTTGAGCACTGAGAACAGATCGTGCGCTGTATATGAGAACTGAGGAAGTGGAGCGTGCGAACGCACACGAGAGAGAACACTTCTATCAGCACGCCTTCATTAACTTTAAGTTAATCGACAACGAATTGTGACTCCCGGGAAAAACGGACGTCTGGTTACCTTATCCCTACCCCTTCAGGTGCTGAGGCCATTGTTTCAGATCGCTAGTTCGTGTTTTATTAGCCTATCCATCCACTGCGGCTGCTATACTGACTGAATATGCAAATGCCCCTTATCCGATCGCAATCCAATGACAGGGACACACATTTTGAAGGACAGTAGCCTATTGAATGCATTTTGAATGTCCGGTAGTCCTCAAATAATATTATAGTCCAGTCTCGTCTAGTTAACAAAGACGCGGCATAAATTTCGTCATAATTTCATCATCGGATATTATTTTTAGCCCGTCTCATCTTAGTCACAGAAAAAAACGTTAACAAATATTTTTCGTCGTCGTCTTTGTTAACGAAATTAACACTGCTCCTCATCTGTAGTTCATACTCAGTCGTCCTCACACAATACATCACAGTTACCCTCTCAGCCTCAGCTGATTCCACATGTATCCTCACTCCTCAGCTAATGTAGGTTATCATACGCAGCCACATTCTGTAGGTCACTCAGGGGATCTTGTTTTACAACAACCTACTCCATTCATTCAACCAATTGTTCCCACTAGCCAAGCAGCTACAATTCCTCTTCTTCATTCTCACCCATATTCCCAGCCATATTATTGTTCACAATATGCCATTTCCTATCCTATTTCTCATGTTCAGGGACCTTCTTTTCCTTTTTTGGTTAATGATGATCCTCAAGAATTTGCAATGTTGCAATCACCTACAAAAAATTTGTCACCACATCATTAATAACAACACAACAAATACCATATCTTGTTGGATCATTTAAAATTCCCTACTGTTCGCAACCTAGCTCTAGCATATGCTATTGATCTTAGACCATACAGTATGGCTCTTTTTGCACTACAACAGAAATATGGACATCCCTATCAGCTAGTTTTGAGGGAAATCAAAGCCATTCTAGCTCTTCCCAAGGTGAGAAGACCACGACCAACTTTGCACGTTATGCCAGTGCTATCTTATGTGTCAAAGCTACAATCTGATTAACTTTTCTGCCTGGCTTCAAGAAGAGGCTGAATGTCAAGGTATGCCTGATCAAGTTAGTGACCCTCCAAAACCACTTCTGAGTAAACCTCAATTGAAAATAGACTCTAACACCCGAACAGTCTTGTACGGAGCTAATGGTAATTCTGTTGTATCAAGATCCACTAATAAGCAACCCCAGCATCTGAGAGACCAAAGGCAGAGTTCTAAGTATTCGTGTGCATATTGTTACAGTACACAGCACTTCATTGGCTTGTGACCTTCTTTCAGAGCTTTAGAAGATGACAAAATGGATGAGTGGATTAGAGAGAACAAAAGATGTTGGAAATGTGGGCTCAACCATCAAGCTATTGACTGTGACTTGAAAAAACCCTGTCCACAGTATAAAGGCTGACATCTTTGTATCTTTCATGGAGTTAACCGTCATAATCAGGATAATGGTACATTCTGTCTTAGTTGACTTGGAGGTTCCGGTAAGGTACTCCTGAAAGTTTTTGTGGTACTTCTCCATCTGATTATCTAGGTCTCAAGGGGGAAGCTGAGTCCCTAATTGTTAGAACTATACACCAGGATACTATTGCGCTTGAAGGCTCCTCTGTACCTTTGAAATATCCTCAACTGCCAATCCAGAAAGGAAGTATATAATTTCCAAGGCCTTTTCTTCTGCCAGATTGGGACTGGCAGAACAGACATACCTTGTCGAGACTTTAACCCTCTGAAGTCGATTGACGCGTATACGCGTTTTGGGGTATTTTCTCCTGATAACCCCGAAAAGAACTTAAATTACACTTTCAGTTTTGATCGTACAGATAAGTGCAATACATCAATCGAATCTGTAAAGGGTCTACTTTTTTTTGTATACAGACATAATAACAACAAAACTTTGTGCACTTATAAAATAAATATAACAAACAAGGAGTGCTGTCTGCAGCCTTTGTCTGCGCTGATCTTCATTTCCAAACGTGTCATTAAAATGCACTGTAACTCAGTGAATACTCAACGAAGAGACATGAGAGAGATATCTATAGAAAGCCTGACATGTCTACTTTTAAACTAAATAAGTGCTGCCGAAAACAAATATTCTGTGATAAAGTAATCCATATGAAAACAACTCGATGTCCGTTTTTCACGTCTCCCTTCATTATCTTCTAATGCGACCACGCCCCCGCGCCGAGCGCGCTATTGAGATTCAAATGTTTCACTGAAGCGCGCGGCTTGAATACGCCCACACAACAGAAGACAACGCAGCGAGACTGTTCAAGTTTTTTTTATTTTACTGTTTGCTTCGCGATGAGAGGAATAAGACATAATTCACCCCAAAAAGATGTGATGTGGTTGAGGATTTGAGATTTGGATTTCCTCAGAAAAAAAAAGAATGAAGCACTTTATTCAGCAGAGATCATAAACAGAGTAAGTCTCTTTTCATTTATTTATATACTTGTACTAGTTTTCACATAACGTGTAAACATTTTTACTAGTTAGACTTTTTCCAAACTATAATTCCTGACTAAATGTATAATCAAGTGAATATTATGAAGTTTCAATAACAATATACACTACTATACCATTCAAAGCTTGATGTAAATAATATAAATGTACCAATAAATGTAACTGTAACAAATGTAACAATCATTGCTGTTCTTTCAATTTATCCCCCCTAAAAAACCTGAAAAAAATATTCTCAGCTCTTTTCAACATTAATAATAATAATAATGATAATAATAACAATAAATGTTTTTTTTTTTTTTTGTATTAAATAAGATTGTTAAAAGGATTTCTGAAGGATTGTGTGACTGGAGTAATGATGCAAAAAATTAATTTTGAAAGTCAGCTTTGATTGTTCCTAATAAACTTTTTAACTGCTCCCCCAAGTGGATATTAAATTATGTTGTGGGATAATTAAATATATTCTTAATAAACTACAAACATAAAATTATATACATTTATTTTGTCCTCATTCTTTCTTGTAACTCATCCCTCTCAGTGACACAGCTGACTGAATGGCTCATTATGCAGCTCATTATGCGGGCCTTTGTCTTCTCAGGTGTGAATTCATGATAGTTGACGCCTACTCCCATATGACTTTTACCAACAAAATATGTCTTAGAAAATTTAAATCAATATTGTTTTCTGTAAGTGAGTAAACAAGATGATTTTCACATCATTTAGAAAAAAAAAATTCTAGGCTACAAGCTCCAGTTCTCAAAATTTCTGGGAACCAATTTTCTGTATGTGTTTTATTGCCTTATTCAAGTGATTTAACATTTTTAGTTTTTCACTAACCATGCATAAACATTTTTTTCTTAAAAACACAATCATGTACATACATGCTGCTCTCACATATTATTATAGCCTAGTTTGTGCTGATTACAGTGAGATTAGACTTTAGCCATTTAGATATTTATAATAAACTGAAAAAAGCACAAATGTCAGGGCATGACAAAACTTCTCCAGGCCCCAAAAATACCCTTAGACTCCAGAGGGTTAAAGAGATGTTTCAGACATCTTCAAGATTAACCACTTCTAGCATTCTCTAAAGTTCAACCACGTATCCTTATTGGGGCAGACTATCCACAACTGATAAACCCAACTGACCAGGTGTATTTCAGACCTCCTAAATCTCCAGCCGCAATTCAGACCAAGTTGGGTTGGGTACTTCAAGGCCCAACTCCAATTCCTAACACTGATGAGATGCAGTGTCTTTTCACCATCACTAATCCACTTGAGGATCTTCGCCATGATGTAGAGAAATTATGGCAATTAGACATTCTTCCTTCAGAATCGAGAAAGTTGTCACTAGGTCCAAGCAGGACCAAGAAGCTATGGACTTGTTAGCCTCCAATACCAAAAGAGTCTATGTTTGATGGTGTGCAAAGATATGCCATTCCTTTATTGAGTGCTGCTTTTGCTGTTCAGTTACGAGCTTCACCAAATGTAGTTATGTACTTCCTCAGATGTATTGAGTGCTGCCTCCAAAGAAATCCTGAATCTGCTGTTTTCTATGACCACGAAGTTGCCAAGTTGGAGAAATCTGGTTATATTTCCAAAGTGGAACCTCATGACTCATCCAAGGAATCACGGTATATCCCTCATCATCTTGTTGAGCCTAACGGGAAACCACATATAGTCTTTAACTGTTCCTATCAATGTAAAGGTACATCACTAAACAACCAGCTCCTTCCTGGTCCACAATTAGGCCCTTCCTTACTTGGTGTCTTACTCCGATTTCGCCAGTATCCAGTAGCCATTAGTGGTGACATAAAATCTGTGTTTCACCAAATAAGGCTACTACCAGAAGATTGTTCTCTCTTATGCTTCCTGTGGCACAACATGCAGAGATCAGATCTACCTGATGTCTACGAATGGCAAGTTTTGCCATTTGGTACAGTATGTAGTCTATTTTGCGCAGCATATGCTTTAAAAAGGCATGTCCACGACCAACAAGGAGGTTATGAAGATATAGTGAATTCTGTACGTCAGTCATTCTATGTGGTTAATTGTTTAGAGAGTTTCCCACACGTGCAAGTCGCAAAGGACTACCTTGACTGCATGCTTTCCTTACTTATGAGTTGGGGATTTAAAATCAGACAGTGGGTAAGTAACCACCCTGATGTTGTGAGACATCTTCCTTCTGAAGCCAGATCTGAGAGTGCTGAACTTTGGATCAGTCAAGACCATTTGGATCCAAAAGAAGGAGCTTTGGGTCTGAGTTGGCAGTGTCCCTCCAATTCATTGGGGTATTGATCTCGAACTGTGGAGTATAACGCAACAACTATGCACAATATTGATAAAGTTCTTGCTAGTCTCATATGATCATAAAATATGACCCGTTGGGTTATTTTACTCCCTTTACAGCGCAAGCTAAGGTCATTATACAGAAATGCTGGATGAAGTTTCGGGGTTGGGATGATCCCCTTATGTCAAGTCCTGCCGTTATAAAGTTTTCGTAGCCAATCAAATCACTGAAATCTCGGAACTCACTGATCCCTCTTCTTGGAGATATATTTCTTCTGCACAGAATCCAGCAGATGACATTACTAGAGGCAGAACGCTTGAGCTGGCCAAACCTGATCATACAGTAGATGGAGACAAGGTCCATAGTTTTTTTTTAAATTTCCTTCACATCAGTGGCCTCAAAATCTAGTGTTTAGATCTGCTAGTCCTGATCCTGAGCCCCGAAAACCACTTTTTTTGTGGGTTAACTCAATTGGAAGATCTTGTACTCCCAGAACCGTCCTGTTTCCAGTAATGGTCAGCGTTAAAGTCTGCCACAACTGAGTTATTGCGACAACATAGTCCGTACTCTTGTGACCCCGAATTAAGAACATTGTAATAATTAATAAAACTAGTACACACATTCTTAATTTGTGGGAATTAATTATTCCTAGTTAGCAGCTTTCACTTTGGCTATGTACACTTTGCATTGTTTTAACATTATAAAATAAAACTTAATTGAAAATCGGTACTCACATTTTGATTGCTGTCCATTTATCAGTTGGGGGTTCAGTGGCTTGCTCAAGGGTCTCACCTCAGTTGTGGTATTTAGGGTGGAAGAGAGCGCTGCACATTCACTCCAACCCACTGACAATTCCTGACGGTACTGAGACTCGAACCCGATTGTGCCCTCTGATAGATTTTTGCATGTGCACATTTAAGTATGGTCGCATGTCTGGCAATAAATTTACAAATGCACACAAGAAGAATAATATTATAATAATATGATTTTGCCATCGTCAGCTATAGCCTATAACATATATATATACAAAATCCTATATATGGGCATGGGAACTGTTCACTTGTGATGTTGAGCCACCTTCAGATCGCCATATTCAACGAATTCAGAATGCTTTTTTAAATTTGTGTTTTGCTCTGTTTAATAATTCTGAATGGATCTGTTTAAATTTATATAAACTCAGTTAAGGCGACTGGTATAGTGGTCTGTTGGCATCTCCGTGTAGCCCTGTTTGGTATCGCAGCTTGACTTGTAGTTGTAGAAAATGCTCTAAAAACATTTATTTTTTCCTTTTTTTTTTTTTTAATTTATTCATTATTATTTTTTTTTGCATGGTTTACATAAATTGTGAGTTATGAAAATTAAAAAATGTTTTAAGTTATCCTGAAGAATTCTTGCAGAATATACAGTTTTGTGAGAATCATCCTCAAATTTAATCTTGAACTTGGTAAAACAATTATCTTTATTTAAAATGTCAAGTCTTGGGTAAATCATACTGGGATGTTTGCTAAAATTGTTGGACGTGGCAGTGTACCAAGAAAATTTTTCACCAGCCACCACTGTTTACCACCCACCCGCACATAACTGCTAATTACTTCAAACTTAAACATTGATTAATACAAAATATGTTGCTATCAGAGAAGCCCAGCTCTGACTTCCTCTTCTCTGTGTGCTTGAGGTTTCATAGTGTTTCCGCTCACAGTAAGAGATGTTTGAATGATCACATTATAGAAGATATTCATCTGGATCAGACGATGTTTATCACATCACATTTGACTGAAATGATGTTTCATTAACAAGGTTCGGGAGGAGCACGTCAGATACTTAGCCTAATTAGCACAGGTGGAGCTCACTTAAGATAATCAACACTAGGGTATAAATAACAGCTGACTTACCCCTGTCCATTGACGGTTTATCAGCATTCGGTTAGCACCTTTTGCCATTATATGGCAGACTCGGCGTTTCTCATTTAGAAGACGAGGTCTATATTGGGGATGTTTCAGTTCTCTGGCCAATCTGCCGGGCCCAGAATCACTTCTTCTCCGCCAGACACCGCCGCGAGCTCCGAGCTCTATTGCAGCCGCTGCTCTGCTCGACCAGCACATGCTCCCCACGACGCCGAGGCTTAACCTCGCATCTACGGGCGTCACGTCCATTTTTCCCCCAGTGTCCTTTTATCTTTAGGCTGTGCCTACAATTCCTCCAATCGGAAGTAGACCGCACGTAATCCCGAGGCAAACGGCGATTAATTCCGACGCTCCGTCCTCGCGAAAGTAAACAAAGCGGATCCGTACGATATAAGTTATTAGTCTCCCTGCAATCCGCCAAACCTCACTCCTAAATCCACAACAACAGGGCAGCCAATATATCGGGCAAAACTCGCAAGGCCCCGAACTCACCTCGCTCGACACCTCCATTGCCCCGCGGCACATAAAAACGGGCGTCCTTAAGCGCGGGCTCGCAGTGGCTGGCTGCCAACGAGCCTGGGAGCGCCGCCGATCTTACCGCAGCAAAGCCCCACTGGCTTCCCGCTTCCACTCAACCTTTTACCGTGGCTCATCCGGCCGCAGCGTCATGGTGCAGCCGGGCCTCAAGCTCTCACGCTAGCGGCACAGTAAGTGTTGCAAATACATTTTTAGGTAAGTCGCTAAAAGGTGTCATTTGTTGCTGAAAGTTGCTAAAGACGTTGTGACACAAGGCTCTTTATATTATTTTCAGCCTTGTCACAAACGGCGCAGAATACAAAGAAATTTCTAAGATTTTCTTAATTTCGCGAGTATTTTTTCCTGTATTTTAAATTACACTTCACTCAGATAAACGGATGAAAAAGATTGATTTGCGAGAAAATGATTTCAGCTATGTACTTAAACGACTATCGATTATCCACATTTTTCCTCAACGCCGAGTAAGCCTGGGTGAGACTTCCATTTCATTAGCCGCTATGGGTAAATAACGAGGAGATTAACACCGTACAGTAAAACTGTTTGCAGTACAAACTAGAGTGTTCTTAAGATAACAGATTAAAATAATATGATAGGACACATCAATCGTCAATATCAAGCAGCTAAACCAGCCGTTTTGTACAGCTAAAAATAAGGTTTACCACTAAGAACCAATCAACAAGTGCAACCTAATTCACATGTGACCTGAATATTACTAGGCACCTCTCTCCAAGTCTAGCCAACGTGCGCATCGGCTAGTTTTTCAATACTTTTTTTTTTTTTTATTCGCGTGATTAAGAGGAAATGCACGTGTTTTTAAACCTAATAACCTTAAAGTTGCACGTTCCTAAAAAAAAAAAAAAAAAAAAACATGCTTTAGTTCTCGCTCCCTCAGAAGCTTTTCCCTATTTTCTCCACTGCCTGCGCTGCAGTGTCCGCTCCCGCAGGAGCCTCTATCTATATTTCTCCACTGCCGCTGCAGTGTCCGCTCCCGCAGAAACCTCTGTCTATATTTCTCTACTGCCGCTGCAGTGTCCGCTCCCGCAGGAGCCTCTTATCTATATTTCTCCACTGCCACTGCAGTGTCCGCTCCCGTGTCTAATTCAAATACACTTAATCTTGAATTAAACAATTCTTTACAACAGAGGTGCTACGGCAATCATAAATCCTCGAATGTGGACATCAAAAGTTGCCATTTTTTTCATCTGAGCCCTCTTGATGTAAAAAAAAAAAAAAAAAAAAATTTTGACTTGCTGTAGCAGGCAGATCACTCACTGTTCATGATGCACGAACTATTGGAGGAAAATCCCCAATACTGATTTGGGTGTTTATATGAACGTGTTTTGATGAGGGAGATGATTGTCTAATAAAAGTTTACGTGGTATAATTTCACAAAGCTTCTGAGAACATTCTGGTTTTTGCTTCAAATTGGGTTATTAATCAGATTAGGTGTATGATTATTGTTATATAAACAAAACGATATTAAATTAAAAAAAAACAAAATAAAAAACTAAAAATAACTAAAATTACAAAAAAATGTTAAATAAAGATGTCAGTCTTCATTTATTTTTTTTTTTCCTTCTTTTTAGGAAACAAATCAAAGAAGAGAAAAAAAAAAAAAAAACTGTATATACTGTAAAACAGTGATATTTTTGGCTTAAGGCTATCATACAGGTCCATACCCATTAACGACATCACCTCAGATTTCAGAGTTATGCCTATGCATCCAGATTCATAGCATTTATTTGGGATAACGATGGCTCGGGGAATTCTATTTCGCCGTTCGGGCGCCGATAACCTTCGGAGGCAAAAAACAGCCCAAAAATCTTCGACACACCTGTCAGAAGCTGTTTGCTGGATTTTGTCAAATAATTATGCAATTCCCCACCTTATTCACCTCTTAGACGACTTCCTGTCATCTCCACCTCCCAACGCAATCCCAGCTGCCCACATTCTCACAGTCCAAAAGTTTTTTTCCGAGCTCGGCATCCCTATCGCTCAGGAAAAAACAATGGGCCCCGCTACATCCATCGAATTCCTAGGTATCATCTTAGACTCAGTCAAATTTCAACTTTCTCTCTGCCTAAGGAAAAGATCGATAGAATAATCCTTGTCGCGTCTACCCTCCTCGACAGCCCAAGTTGTTCTAAACGCGAACTCCTTTCTCAGCTCGGGCACTTAAATTTCGCCATGCGCATCATTCCCAAGGGCCACCCTTTCACCTCGCATCTTTTTTCACTCGCGTCATCCGTACACGGGCTCGAGGAATGCATTTCCCTATCTAACGCATGCCGCAACGAACTTAAATTATGGATAATGTTCCTTAAACAGGGGAATGGCCTTTCCCTTTTTTACAGCAACCAAATTTCGTCTCCCGTCGACATCCAATTATTTACTGACGCAGCCCCCTCAATTGGCTACGGAGGCTTTACCAAGGTCGTTGGTTTGCAGCTCCATGGCCCCCCCAGCTGCAGGGCTCCCCTCTGTCCTCAGCCTTCTTCGAGCTCTACCCCCTGGTGGTAGCAGCCTCTCTGTGGGGAAACGAATGGGCTTCTAAAAGTATCTTAGTACACTGCAACAACGAAGCAGCCGTCCAGTGTATTAACAAAGGCCGCACTCATTCTCCTGACCTCATGCCTCTCCTTAGACGCTTAACGTGGATAGCAGCATGCAACCAATTCATAATGATTGCTAAACATATTCCAGGTTCAGAAAATCTAATTGCTGACTCTGTCTCGCTTTCTGTTCCAGAAATTCAGGATGCTGGTTCCAGAGGCGGACCAATTCCCCACTCCAGTACCTCACTATTCAGAATTAATATTCCCGTAACCCCACCCATTTAAAACCCCTCCTCGAGGCATCACTAGACACTATCCTCCAAGCAGTTGCTCCTAAACCCTCCAGCCTGACCCTACCGATCGGAGATACTTTAGAGCAGGGGTGCCCAACCCTGCTCCTGGCGATCGACTGTCCTGCATTGTTTAGCTTCAACCCTAATCAAACACACCTGCCTCTAATTTTTTAGTGAGCCTGAAGACCTTAATTAGTTGCTTCAGGTGTGTTTGATTAGGGTTGGAGCTGAACTTTGTAGGACAGTCGATCGCCAGGAGCAGGGTTGGCCACCCCTGCTTTAGAGCATTCCACCTATCATACAACATACTGTTCCCCGATTTTTCCCTACTTACCATCACCTCATTCATATCCTATCTCAACAGCGTTAAAGGTCTCCAGATCGGGTCCATCAAAGGTTATCTGAGTGGTGTCCAGTTTTTTTCACAAACTGATGTTCGGTGCTCCCTCACCCGAAATTAATAATTCTCAAACCTCCCTTCTGATTAGGGGAATCCAGCGATCCCAGCCCACCCATCCTGACTCCAGGCAACCCATAACACTAGACATCCTCACAAAATGTATTCACACGCCCTGCACTCGTTACCAACCGCTCAGTACAGCCCGTACTCTTGACGCCATGTTTATTCTAGCTTTTTTCGGTTTTCTTAGATGCTCAGAACTAACCATCTCTTCTAAATTCGATCCAAAAATCAACCCCACCATCTCAGACCTAACCATACTTGATAGGGAAACAATCTCATTCCTAATCAAACAAAGCAAAACAGACCAAGCCAAGAAAGGTCATTTTATCTACATCTTTAAGCTCTCTTCTCCAATCCAACCATACCAGTCCATCTTCGAGTACCTCCGCCTTAGAAATTCTCAGACTCAATTCCCCCACGAACCACTATTTTTAGACGACTCCAAAAAAAAAACCCGTCACTCGTTCTGGTTCCAAAAGCATCTAAAATCCGTCCTGCAATTATCAGGTATCCCAGCAGGGAATTTCTCTAGCCACTCTTTTCGCATTGGGGCAGCAACATCAGCAGCCCAAAAAGGTCTCAAAACAGCAGATCCAAACGCTAGGAAGATGGCCATCAGAAGCATACCAAAGCTACATCAGAACCAACCAATTTCACATTAAACAAGCGCACCAAACCCTCATCGGTCACCGCTAAAGTAAAAAAAAAAAAAATCTACACCTCTTCACCGTCTGGCCAAATACCGGCCAGTCAACTTTATCTTTCCGTCTTACGTTCAGAGAGGCTTACCTGTTTGATGGCGCGAGTATTTTCCTCCCATCAGACGTCGGCGAGAGCCTCCCGTCTAGACAACTTTACTTTTCCTTTCTACAGCCGGCGAGGCTTATCCGTTCGATGCTGCGAGTATTGAGCTCCCCCCGTCGGATGTCGACGTGAGTCTCCCGGCCTGACAAACTTACTTCTTTCATCCTATGGTCAACAAAGGCTCACCCGCCCGATACCGTGAGTATAGAGCTCCCTTTGGACGTCGGCAAGAGCCTCCTGGCCACACACCCTTACCTTTTCCTCCTACAGTCAGCGAGGCTTACCCGTTCGATGACTTGAGTATTGAGCTCCCATCGTACGCCGGCAAGAGCCTCATGACAACACAACTTTACCTTTCCGTCTTACGTCCAGAGAGGCTTATCCGTTCGTGTGCCTTGAGTATTGAGCTCCCATCGGACGTCGGCGAGAGCCTCCCGGTTAGACAACCTTACCTTTTCCTTTCTACGTCCGGAGAGGCTTACCCATTCGATGCCTTGAGTATTGAGCTCCCATCGGATGTCGGCGAGAGTCTCACGGCCACCTAACTTTACTTTCTCCATGCTACGGTCGGAGAGGCTTACCCGTTCGATGCCTTGAGTATTGACCTCCCATCGGACGTCGGCGCGAGTCTCACGGCCACCTAACTTTACGTTCCTGTTTGACGGGTGGCGATGCTCAGCCGTACGACGTTAAGAGTCTCGACCTCCTGCCAAACGCTGTCCAAATATTTTCCCCCCGCCTGGTGAGGCTTACCCGTTCGATGCCCTGAGTCCTGATCTCCCATCGAATGCCGCGAGAGCCCGCGCAGTCGGGTTTTCCTTTTCCCGCTCCCCAGCCGACGAGGCTTACCCGTCTGATGCCGTTGAGTATTGTGCTCATGTCAGATGTTGGCGAGAGTGCTCCCGGTCGGGTTTCTTTACTTGCTGCCCACAAACAGGTCTTATCCATCTGACGTCGTGAGTATTGATCTCCCGTCGGATGTGGCTAGAGTCCTCTTTGCCGGCGGCCCAAAAGCCTGTTTATCTGCTCAACTGAGAGGACCTACACGTCCGTCGTCCTGAGTCTCGATCTCCAGTTGGAGGCTTCATGGGCCCTCTCGGTCAGTTATCTGCCCTGGTTGCCCACTGATTAGCAAGGGCTCATCAGCCAGTAGGGCCCGTACGCCAACACTGTGACCTATTCCAGTCGAGGCAACTCGGGCCCCCCTGGTCGGGCTATTCAATCACGCTGCTCCTCCTTCTTCGGCTGGTAGGGCTCATCAGTTCCAATGCAGTGAGGTGCTCCGGTTGAGCAACGGCTCGAGCCCTCCCGACCGGGTGCCATAAATCACGTAGTTCGATCCCAGCAGCCAGTAGGGCCTACCTTTCCAAATGTATAAGTCACTCCCTCAGGAGTACGTAGGCTCTTCTGGCCTGCCAACCAGCTGACTTTCCAAATATCAGCCCCGCCAGATCTCAATGCTATTGTGGGGGGGTCCTTAGTCTGGCGGCTGTCCTCTTGCTATTGCTTTTTTTGGGGGGTACTCTAGGTTCGGGCCATTCCCGAGCTCGGAGCCCTTCCCCGGACTGCACGCCAAATATGCATTTTATACTTCAGCTAATTATATGTAAGTGTGAACTCGTGAAATGATGTTTCATTAACAAGGTTCGGGAGGAGCACGTCAGATACTTAGCCTAATTAGCACAGGTGGAGCTCACTTAAGATAATCAACACTAGGGTATAAATACAGCTGACTTACCCCTGTCCATTGACAGTTTATCAGCATCCCCCCTCCACCCCATCTCCTCCACTTAGAGTTCATTTTACACTTATGTGGGGGGGTACTCTAGGTTCGGGCCATTCCCGAGCTTGGAGCCCTTCCCCAGACAGCACGCCAAATATGCATTTTATACTTCAGCTAATTATATGTAAATGTGAACTCGTGAATTAATAAATGGGGTTTCTTTTGATTATTTGTCTTAATAACAGTTTTATTTCTCTCACAGATCTGTTCATGTGGTCTCAAGCCACAGAGAGTCTAACAAACACAGCAGTAATTTTAGGAGCTGATGTGATTATAAGCTGTGATCTTGATATAGAGGAGATTTACTGGTACAAACTGAAGTTACCGGATCCTCCAGAGTCGATCTTACGCACTTACAGTAGCACATATGAAGCAGCTAAATATGAAAACAGCATCTTCACACACAAATACTCGGTGAAAACTAACAGTAGTCTGCTCATCAGAAATATCACCGCTGATGAATTAGGAGTTTATTATTGTGTGAAAACTAGTGAACCACGAAAATTCAGCAACGGCACCAGAATCTACTTCACTGGTGAGTTGTTTTCTGATTCCAAATGTATTTTCAAACCATATGATGAATTTTTATATATTCAATATACTGTTATTTTGTATATGTTCATAAAGTTGTTAAAGACTGAAAATCGAATTAGAAACCTTTTACAGACTCAGTCCACAGGAATCAGACAGAATCACAACAGGAGACACCATGGAGAAACCTGACCATCACATCTGTCCTGCTGAATGTGCTTCTGATCATTGCAGTAATAGGTGTGGACTTTTTTCTATTACTACATTCATATTAAAGTCTAATTCAATTAATTACAAGGAAACTCTAGGTAAGGCGACTCTTTTAAAACTGTTATATGTGAATTCAGAGATGTTTAATTCAGTACTGTTTCAGGTTTGGTGAAGTGCTGCCTTGACGCGACCAGAAGATCTAAAAATACTTCAGAGAAACCTCAAAGTACAACAGCAGCTCAAAACACAAACGATCCACAGGTAAGATACTTCTTCAATAAATTAGCTTAATTACTTTTAATATATTGGTCTACATTTTAACCTGTCCTGGTTATTCTTGCATTCATACGTTAGTACTTAGTGATTTGACAGTTATCTTTTAGTTGTTGCTAATCCAAGTTAATCCTTTCAGATTAATTGTGCATATTAAATAAATTACATGAAATGTGTGTTTGAAAAATACATTTAAAAACTTAGTGCACAAACCGTCTGGGATACTCAGTTCTAATTGGTCAGTTGCAACATTCTGGTCAAATATTTTTATTATATAATGTATTATAATATTTTTATATTATAATGTATTATGTGTATAATAACTGCTAAGATGTATATTTGATTGTTGTGATAGTTTTAAGTCTCTCTCTCTTTCTTCTCACCTGTCAGTATAATACAAGACAAGCATGTTCCTGATTACCCTGTCGTGGTTTATTTTCTGATTATGACCATCTAACTGTTCATTCTGTCTTAAATACAGTATACGGCCATTCATTTGTATGATCTTCTTCTTTCAGTATGCTGACATTGATTTCTCCAAGTGCTCCAGAAGAAACAGACCTCGCCCAAGACCAGACCAGGACCAGACCACCTACTCTCTTCTGCAGCCAGTAAAAACTGTTTAACATTACAAATTGTATCTACATATTAATGTCTTAACAAATTGTATTATTACTTTTGTTCTTATTCTTTTTTTCTCATTGTTTTTGCTTAAACCACAGAGTAACAAGAGTCTTAAGTAAAGACTAAGTAAATTAGTCTTGTTTAATAAACTAAATCAGTCTTTTTGTGTGTGTGTGTGTGTTTAATCTAAATATACAGAGTGGAAAATGCTAGTATAATGCTATACACTTGTATTTAGTATTATTATTCTTATACAGACCATTTCAAAAATAATCTTATTTTTTTTTTCTCATTAAGTTCTCTAAGATGTTCATGCGAGCAGTGAGAGTTGATGTAAACCATAGGGCAATGTGGTTTCTGTGTGTTACAGCCGCTTACACTTGCAAGTTTGTGTTACTTTATTTTTCATGAAATTTTGCAGAACTTTTGTGGAAATCACATGATTAAAGCTTAATAAATATAGTAAAGTTATTTTTTATATTTTTTATTTTTGGCTTGCATGTTAATTGTTTTGAATAATTTGGTTCTTACATATTAAAACTTCTGCACAGCTCTTTTTTGTGGTTAGCACATTTCTATGTGAAAGAAATGTTCCACTGGTTTGGTCAACTGATACATGACGTTAACATAAACCTTTGCATGCATATAGACAGACAGTTTAAACTTTTTATCAAGTGAAGGTGGATGAAAGTTTCCTTTTTGCCTGACAAAAAATAAAATAAAATGAAATAAATATATAAATGACTCAGTTTCTCATGACTGTTATGTAATGCTCAGCAAAACCTTCTGTGTCTCAGAACCAGGAAGTACAGTAATTATCATTGCTGCAGGAAGTGACATTCAACTTATTATTTCATTTCTTCCAGCAACTTCTGAGCAAATACCATTGAGACTAATTAAAATATGCTGTGGCTTTGGGTTGCGTCCCAAAAATGGACCATATATGTTTACACCTCAAAAAAAAAAAAAAAACAATACTACATTTAACAAAGTGAAATGGTAACCAAACTAACCGTCTACATAATCTGCATTCATAGGCTCATTAACTTTAAAAAGAAAAAGGAAATTTTGATGATGACATCAAAGTCTCAAACTCTGATAAAGCAAACTAAAAATCATCTTTTCTATTCAGCATGTGTCATGTTAATCAGTTTGCATATTGTTGGGCCTGTGCAGTTCTTGGTAATATAAAAAAAAATGTCAATATCTAATTTTAAAGATTTTGGTACTGTGTTGGGACATCACTTGTTGAAGTAAACCAGCAGTGAATGACTACACTACTATACATACAGTTGTAAAAGAAAATTAATTTACTTCCCTTCATGTAATTACTTCTGGTGTTCATTTTTATTATTGGTCATACTTTTTTCCAAGCTGTCAGCTCCAAATACCTTGTGTGTGATTAAATAAGAACAGAATTGCATTTTTAGGTGAACTATTGCTTTAATGTTAAATCTAAATTCACTTTATAACTTTTAAGAATTATTAAAGTTGTTTGTTCATGGAAGCATCAGAACCAGAGAGAGTGCAGAAGTTTCAAAATTCTGACCTACAAAAGCTTTAAGTTATGGATATTGAACAACCTCAAGACTCAACCCAAACATTTATACATTACGTGAAACAATTAAAATGTGATTTATTACAATCCATTCAGTATAAAATGACATAACTGTTATATAGTTCATTAAAAAAGAAAATCTGGATGTCTCAGAACATTTGTTCCAAATATTATTTATCAAGTTAGCTTCACTTTAACTTTGTGTCACAGTGTGCTTAGAGAATCTATTTACATCAGTCTGCCTTTAAAGCAGCAAGAATGGAAATATAACAACTGAAACTGCGGTATATTAATATGTAGACTAATCTAGCAACTATGCGAAGACACAGATGATAAAATAAGCATAGAAACAAATGACATGTTCAGAAACCAAGGTAACCAAGGAAACAGGAACTACTGTTGTAATAGTAAATGTGAATATTAAAAACAAAGGGATGAAAAGAGTCCTTAACAGAAACAAAACATGACATTATACAATCACCCTGGTAGGCAACTACTATTCCATAAGACTCCGGGCTCTAGCCCTGGATTCATAAGGTACACTGGAAGATTATGGGCAGGCAGGTGCTGAAAGGAACACAGAGTGTGAGGAATAGGTATCCAGTGTTAGGGAGGAACCAATGAGCCAGAGCACATACTCGATATATTGGAGCAGTGAGCAAAAGGTAGTCCCCATTGGCATAGACTGGAGAAGGAGGTGATCATCAAGCCCTTTCCAACAAACCTGATGGCAGAGTTCTAGAAAGTCCTCCACGAAATCCTGCAGTGGCTACCTTGCTTGATAAAGGGACCAGAGTTGGGCTTCAAAGGGTCCATTCTTCTGTCACAGTGCAGTTCAATGACAAGAGATTAGAAGATATATTTGCAGCAGGTTGTCTTTGTTAAATGAAAACAAAACATTTACTAAACAAAACTAAAGCAAGCCCACGAGTGATAAAACAAATGACATCAACAGAAACCAATGTTACCAAAGAAACAGGAATTAAAAAGAGGAAACATGAACATAAAAACAAATGGATGACATGTAACATAATATCTGCACTGTTTTATACAACCAATGCTTAATTTGTTTAATTTTTTTTTTTTTTTCTGATGCTCTGCTTACTTTTTCTTATAGTCTTCTCAGGATATTTATATTGAGAACCGCAGTGATCTCACATGACCCTCAACATTATCTCAGATTTTGAATCTGCAATCAAAATTCCAAAAAACAAAGAAAAACATTCAAATCAATTCTATCATTCAAATCTATCTAATTCTATTTTAAGGGAAGTTACTGTCACACCACAACAAATGCACAATGCTCCTGACCACAAGGGGGCAGACTTGAGCTGCAAAGTCAGGACTTTAAGTTAGCAACCAGTAAAATTGCATTAAAGACTTATTGCTAATATTTAACATATAACAACAATCATATAGAGAGAGAGGGAGAGAGATTGAAAAAAATATATTTTAAATATATTTTTATTTTCAATATTTTTATTGTGCCTGTTTTTATTTAACTATGACCATGACAGAAAATAAATAAATAAATAAATAAATAGGGAGACAAGTCTGATGCCTGCTATACATCAACAATCCAACAACTGTTCTTAAGGAAACATGTTTCCTATCATATATAAAACATTTACTCACCCTAATGTTTTTGCAACGTTTTTATCAGCTGTTTGGACTCTCATTTTGATGGCACCCATTCACTGCAGAGCTTCCATTGCTGAGCAAGTGATGTAATGACTAATCATTATCGTTATAATGCTAAATATCTCCAAATCTGATGAAGAAACAAACTCATCTACATCATGGATGGCCTGAGAGTGTGTAAAATGTCAGCAAATGTTCTTTTTGGGTGAACTATTGCTTTAACATGAATCTTCTTTCCTTCTTTTAATATATTACACAACAGGAAACAAGGGTCATATAGAGTGTGGTCAATAAACATGAACTCTTAACATTATAAGTGGACCTCAGGGAAAATAATAAATGGAATAAAATAGAATTAAATAAAAAGTTACACTGTTCTTAAGTGGCCATCTTCCTCCAACTTACATGAAACTGAAACATGGATAGGTCAAAAAGACTCTTACTGATATACAACAACAGAACACAACACAGAACATAAAAAAAAGGTGTCCTGTTTGAGAAGTGTGCTTGTGCTTTATAACCTCATAGTGACAAAAACATATTATAATAAGATTTTTATATAAAAAACAAAGATATTCATGCAATTATTTTGGATTTATGTTTGGAAATAAATTTTAGGCTAGATCTCGGTGAGCTTTAAGATGTTTAGCATACACACAGTAAGGTGACTTGTAGACTTGCAGTATCAGAACGTGTAGAAACAGTTGTTTAAATAGTTCAAACATTTAATTCACAACCCCTCAACCACTCCAGCAGGACCCAAAAGATACAAAAAAAATCAAAACAATTCATTAAAACACTAAAAAACTAAAAAAATATAATAAATTAGTAAAAAACATAACTGCTTGAGGCAGTTTGAGCACATCTATCTTAGTCTCAGATCATTTTGAACATTATCATTTAGACTATTATCTATCCAGTAGTCTATCAGGTGGTCTGCGTGCTATAATGATACGGATACTTAAGTTTATTATTTTTTTTTCGTATTATCATTTAGGCCTCTTTCCTGCAAGTTCCATTTATTTAGTTTTTGTTTAATTCCATTTATTGTGGCTTATTTTTATAGGAAAGGTGTGTGATATTAAAAGAACAATATTGCATACCTGATGATCATGACTTTAGTGCTTATATAATTTATAAATATATTGTAAAAAGGGTCAAAATGGAGAGCTTGGGGGGTGGGTAAGTGCGTAACATCCGTGAGATTGCCAGAACTAAATAACTGTGTGAAACGCTTTCAATTTATGACGTCTCAGATCCCATAAAATGATATGTGTAGTGCCTGACTTCTCTCAGAAAACAGCTGTATTCTGAGTAAACTCAAAGTATAGTTCACTCCAAAATCAATATTTCATAGCAAACATGTTAAAGATTGGCGGACAGGGAGTCCATGTTTAATGTGTCAACAAAAAAGTAGTTTATTCCTTGTTCTGATGCAAGGCCACCACAAACGTTTTAGCCAAGCTCAGAGGCTCCACCATCAGCATCACATATGACCCTAGAATGTGCTCCAGTTCACTGGGTTTCCATCCACTAAACATCTGAATAAACAGGAAATCAGACATGCACATATCTGTTCAATGGCAGTTTTGTAACATGTCAATAGTGCATTCAGATTACAGAGCTAAAGATTCCCACTAATGCTATCAGAGAAGCCCAGCTCTGACTTCCTCTCTTCTCTGTGTGCTTGAGGTTTCACAGTGTTTCCGCTCATCCCATGTTTAAATGATAAAGAAGATATTCATCTGGATCAGACGATGAAGTTCATGCAGCTTTTGTTATATGTTACCTTTGTCTTTTGTGGACTTTTGTTGTACTTCCTGTTTCTAGTACCATGTTTGTAGTCCTTTGTAGTTTTTCCTGCTCATGTCTCTGTTCTGTGCTCTCTGTATCTTCTCTTGTTTTGGGTTTTGCTCTGTTTGTATTAAATGTACATTTGTGCTTAAATCATCTGTTTCCGTCTGCCATTCTCAATCCACTTGTGTCACGCTAAAGATAATTTTTTTTTTTTTTTTTGCATATGCATATTGTTTTAAATATTTTCACACACATATTTAATAACATCTAAATTCTGCACAGTTTATTCCTCTCTCTGTCTGTGGTTAACACAAGCATGGTTTTGTGCAAATGACGTTTTCCACTGGTTTGGTGGCTTGATGAACAGCATGATCACATACACCTGCATGCATCATGTGGTTTAGAGTTTGACCAAGTGAAAATGACACGAAATATCATGGCAATAATTCACAATAAGGTTCCATTTATTATCATCAACTAAAAATTAACAGCTGTATTTTATTTATTAACAAAGATATGATATGATGATAATAAATAACTGTGAGAAATGAGTTTCATGTTTCTCACTCCATTCTATTCTACAAATTTTCAACAAAATGTTAAGTTTTTTAGAAATAAGAAATATGATAACATGCCCAAACTATATTAGCTGCAAAGAGCCACAAAAAATAAAAAAATAAATAAAAAGGGCAAAAAGAGCTACAATCCAAATGTACTCTTTAACTCTAACTCTCTAACTTGCTTTGAGGATAAATGCATGCTGGTAGACAATTACAAATTACATATAAACTTTCTAATAATCACTATTTATGACAGCAGTAGTCTACAGTGTTTGTTTGTATAACACTATTGAAAGATCTGGGCTGTACTCTGGGTGTCTCGGTCATAATTCCTGTTAATTAGAGATGAATAATTAAGAAAATGAAAAACTGCACTCATTCGGTGAACATAAAGTCTTTAATTAATTCACTGTTAAATCATTAACATTTGTTAGGTAGATCTAAGTGTTTCCTTATTTTTAATGATTTAGCAGTGAATTAAAAGGGTTTTTATTTTGTGCCTTGGAGTTTTTTTTTTTTGTATTTGATGTCTACCTCCAGTTTATTCCAAAGAGCACCAGTGGCTACGTGAAGAGAACAGTGTAGCATTCTCAGCTCCTGTTGCTTTGCATAAAGATCAAAATTGTATTTTTATTTTATTTTATTATTATTATTATCATTATTTTTAATGACAACAGATTATATGTAAGTCAAAGGTTGAGTTTTGAACAAACAGACCAAACACTGGATCAGAAGCAAACCTGCCGTTACTTCCTCGTGACTGTGGTTAAATCCCCCTGTTATTAAAGAACAGCGCGCTGAGGTAAATTTGTTTCAGCTCTAACCCGTGTGAAAGAAACAAGACTGCATCATGCTGAATGTTGTTTAAACCTCCTGAAGATCATGCAGCTTCTTCTCTGTGAGTTTATTGTACTTCATGAATGTTTTATTTTTCTTTCTTAGATGATTTATAATGTTTTTTGACACCATAATAATCCATATTGTGTGTGTGTCTGTGTGTTATTTCACAGATCTGCTCATATGGTGTCAAGCAGCAGAGACTTTAACAGATCAACTAACAGATTTGGGTCAAAATGTGACTATAAACTGTGATTTTGATGAAAAGGAGGTTAACTGGTTATTACTGAAACTACCAGATTCTCCAGTTCTGATATTACTCTCTTCTACAACTTCAGTTACTTTTTACTACAATAAAACATTTAAACACAAATATTCAGTGAAAAGTAAACATGGTCTGTTCATAAACAATGTCAATCTTGATGATTTAGGACTTTATTACTGTGTGACCTCAGATGCACCTCCAAAATACAGCAGCGGCACCAGACTGTACATCACTGGTGAGTGACCATTCACTGAAATTAAACACTAAATCATTGTTAGGCACAAAATATTAAATATTAATATTAAACCCTTTCAATGATTGCACAAAACTAACTCTAAATCATGAGAACAAGAATCATACAGTGATGAAGTACACTGAGCAGAATCAGACACACTGGCAGATTATTGTCCTCATATCTGCTTTCATAAATGCTCTTCTGATCACTGTGATCGTAGGTGAGTCCTTGGTTTATACATGAATGGCTCCAAATTTTAACATTATGGGCTTAAATTCTGACCATAATATCTGTGTGTGCTATTTTTAACCTTTTTAACGAATATTTGAACAGCTCTTACAGTTATAACTCTTTATAGTGACTACAACTGTTATGTTACAATATTAAAAAAAAAAAAAAAACATGAAACATGGGTGAACAAATAATATGTTTTTGACTGAATGTTAAATCTGAATTCACTTTTAAGGACTATTAAAGCTTCTTGCTGATGGAAGAAACACAGACAACCTGAAACAATTTCAATATACAAATCTGCAGAATCTTCGAGATATGGATTTCGAACAACCTCAAGACTCAAGCCAAACACTGATACATTACATGCAGATTTAAAGTATGTATATAAAGTATATAAACACAATATGTCTCACTCAATGTTTAAGTATAAAACTTATGCATATGTGCTAAAATACACCAATGTATGTGCTGTTTAAAGGGGCATGTAAATATATATATATATAACATAATACCTAACTATGCATGAGAGACTGTATGTGTCCTAATCACATAGTTCTAGAATCAGGAACATGTGATTAGAAATAATGTGATATTCATGCTTCCTGCCAGACTTGTTTCCTTGCTTTTCTCATTTGTCTATTTCTATTTTGTATAAAGTTGCAGTCAGTATCCAAATAATTAAGCCAGAGCACAAATGAAATGTTCCTGACCACAAGAGAGCTGTGTTGAGCTAGAAAACCAAGAACCAACCAAATAAACAAATGTTCAAAATCTGTTTGCATTTCCATTGTGTTGTGAATCTTTATTTGCTCTGTGGCCATGTGTTTGTGTAAGAACTGCATCTAAAGATGTGGATTTTTTCTGTTAGTTATATTTAGGTCATATTTTAAAAAAAAGAAAGACTTGGAGACTTTTATCATGCCTTCATCATTTATTTTTACTACTTTAAACTCTTAACTGGTGATCTATTTTTATATTTTAGTATACAAAAAAGTGTACAATAGTTGCACACTTCAGTTAAAATACAATTCTACCTGCTCTCACAATATATTATTAATGTTTCTGACCATCATCTCACTTGAACAATTTTGCTTGTGCTGTATTACTTTAAAATCTTGTCAGTGTTTGTGACTTGACTTGACAAGACATTACTTGACACCATATACTTTATATGTCACTTATAAAAGATCTTGAGTGATGTGGAAAGTAAGCAGAGCTTTGCAGCTGTGAGGGAGGGACTGAGGAAGTGATTCTTGAGGGAATATCAGCTACAGTTTTCTACTGTGCTCTATTTAGAGAACAGACACAGACTCAGCTGTCGGTAGGTGATTGTCTTTATTTGTTTTGTTTTTTTGTTAATAGTTTCACTGGCTTTATGGTTATATTTTTGAATGTCTGCTAATTTAAATCATGCTGCATTTTCAGAAAATACCATTCTTTCTTTAGAGTGTCGCATTAATCTTGTAGTATATTGCTTTTTAACTTTGGTGTTGTATCTTGTTGGACCAGAAACCTGAATTGCTCTAAATAATTTTGTGATGTTATGAACAAACTGTGAAGAGATGAAACTGAAGTGTGATTGTGATCGCATTCCCCGGCCGAGCAAGCAGTTTCGGCCCAGAACCAGCCCACATCTGGCCTGCATCTGGAAACTGCTTGCTGTCTGGGTTGTGTTCTTATGGCGCTCTTCTGGGTTGCGCACACATATGTAAATAATTAATTTATCTAAAAACAGTGGAAGCTGGAATGATGCGTGTCTGAAGGATGCAGTAAAAGTCGCGGTATTTGGGCATATTTTCAATAACTAATAACAGATTACCGTCATCCGCTGTTTCACCAAGGCTGTTATGGTCTCAGATGGTTGAGGTTGTAAATTTTTTTTTCCACCTCAAAAGAACAAACACACTACAATAATAGAACAGAATGAAAACACGTAAAAGACAACTGTTTGATCCCTCTGATGCTGCAGACGGTTTCCTGTATCAGTTTGTTGATGATTGTCAGGGAGAAGTTTTCCTCTCTACTCCTCAGGGAAGCTATCAGCACTGCTCTTTCAGCAGACTATCTTTTCTGCAATCATACACACTGGGAAGCACATTTTCCTTGAGATGTGTGTTGTGTGCTTTAGGCTACTGTACCCCTTAAAGTTCAAGCATGCTAAACTCTCAAAGCATTCATCCCTTAACCCTTCACAACTGGTTAGAAAAAAAAAAGTGTTAAGACAAATAAATGTAAGCATTTGCTAAATTAGTTGTCATAGCACAAAATATAAATATGTGACCCTGGACCACAAAACCAGCCATAAGGGTCAATTTTTTGAAATTGAGATCTATACATAATCTGAAAGATGAATAAATAATCTCTCCATTGGTGTATGGTTTGTTAGGATCTGACAATATTTGGCAGAGATACACCTATTAGAAAATCTGGAATCTGAGGGTGAAAAAAAAATATATATATATATTGAGAAAATCGCCTTTAAAGTTGTCCAGATGAAGTTCTTAGCAATGCACATTATTAAACCAAAAATAAGTTTTGATATATTTTCAGTAGGAAATTTACAAAATATCTTCATAAAATAAATATCTTCATGGAACGTGATCTTTACTTAATGCCCTGATTATTTTTGGCATAAAAGAAAAATTAATCATTTTGACCCATACAATGTATTTTTGGCTATTGCAACAAATATACCCCAGCGACTTAAGACTGCTTTTGTGCTCCAGGGTCACAAATATAAACCACCTTACCCCACTACTTTGATGGGCCCCTATCTGGCTATCATTTTTTTTTTTTAAGTGGATTTTTAACTGGAAAAGGCTATCCCATTATTCAGGATTATTAATAACCCTACTGTAAACCTTCAAGTTTCAAGCTTGAGTCAAAGCTTTCAAAAACTGAGCAAAACTCTCTAAGCATTCATCCCCTTTACTCTTCACAAGTGGTAAAAAAAAAGGGAAATACTATAAACTGTTAAGACAAATAAATATAAACATTTGCTAATTAGCTGTCATAGCACATAATTATATATAAACCATCTTACTCCACAACTTTAGGAAGATTGTCCACTATCTGGCTATAAGTCTTGTTAATATATAATATTATATATATATAATATATATATATAAAGTGGCATTAATGTGTTATTCTATAGCATATTCTATCTGAAACTTTGTTTTGACAAATTATGTGAATAACTGGATTTATTAACTGGAATTAACTGCAAGAGGCTATCCATTTTTTGATGGAATTATTAATAACCTATAAATATAAGCATTAAAAATAATAAATAAACACTTTTTTTGCATTTCCCCACATTTATCTGCTACAAAGTATCTGTTTTTGTGATCTACATATCTCCATCTACGCTTGTCATCTCTATTGTGTAGTTCAAGTGAGTGTATGTAGCAATGCTATTAGAAAACATGGACATGGGCTTACATTTCTACATTTACTTTTTTAAACAACAATAACAAAAAAAAAAAAAAAATCAGTTTAAAAAATACAATTTGCCAACCTACCTCAACTAGAAGTAAAATAAATGAAAATTTGAAATAAACATGTCCCTGTCAGCTAACACTAAGTTCTGTCCTGTAACATCCATTGACCTGGTTGCAAACCAAACATACCATTTCTAAAAGGGTTGTTTTTTTTTTCTATTTTGCAAATTGTAAACACATTTTAGTATTTTGTATTGCATTTTTTTTTCATATACAGACTTGCATCATTTGTGTGTTTTTCACAGAACACTTAAATGCTACAGCCAACTGTAAAAAGGCCAAATAATAAAATAAATAAACGCAACCATCTGATAGCTTTTCCACTTGTCATTTACAAAATTACTTCCGAACTGAAACTGAATTTATCCAGACTGCATAACGGGGCTAGGTTGGCACGCTTTTTAGTTCTAGTGTAATATTGTACTTCAGCGAAAGGTTTTTTTCTTGAAATTCATTTATATATCCGCTACAAAAAGCTATTTTTGTTCCATTTTCCATTAACCCTACAACATATTGCCCCTACTGCCCCCACAATGCACTCCTCCACACGATGATTCCGAAGAAAGAACATTTAAACATTCTTTACTCAATGTGGAATCTTTCCATTCCGCAAAAAGATTCTATATAGTGGAAAAAGTTCTTCAGGTGTATTAAAATGCACTTCATCACCTAGCAAAAATTGAAACAGTTCACACTCAAAGGTTATTTGGCATCATCACGTTTATTTTTATTAGTGTATGGGGTGAGCTGAACAATGCTTCCGATATGAATAATTGTCATAAACCTGTTTTCCAATACTGTAGACAAAATATTGCTCCTCTCGAAGAATACTACTCACATACAGAGCAGAATGGAAACAGAAAGTATAGGCAACTAATAACAGCTGCTCCTGGTCTTTTGGCTTGTGCTCCTTGGTTAAATTCTGTTTGGACACAGACACAAAAAATAAAAAGGTCTTAAAACAACAAACGTTAAACAATCTCATTCTAACTTCATTACATTCATCCCAACAAGCTTTCTATTAGAAGCTTTTTTTCCCACAAACCTAGTTTCACACTTGATGAATTAGGGAATTCATTTGCGATGTGGCATTGTGGTAGGTTTCCTGTAGCGCTTGTGCGCTTGAAACTTGTTAAGGTCATTGAGGAATAAGTGTTCCATCCAGATGACTTCTCACTGAAAAGCCTCAGTTCTGGTTTTAATATGCTGAATGCTGTTTTTCCAGAGAGACTTTTGCCCTTAATAATGGTATACACTTCCAGGTTTCTCGTTGTATCGCCGTTGCGCTGTAATGTCATTCAGCTGGAAGCTGGAGATGTTTTTAGAAGAACAAGGTAAACCACAGACCCGCAACAGAAGGCACAAATGGGGTGCTGCACAGGCTCTGATAGGATACACAGAGAAGTTGTTGAGGACTGCCACATTTTTCATGCAAGAACGTAAGCGTTTGCTTCATGACTGACTGTTGACTGGAATAGGTTGGCGCTAGAGACTTGAGCAGTGGTTTTGAATCCTGGTCCCCAGGACCCACCGCTCTGCAACATTTTGTCTCTCGCTCTCTCCACACCTGATTAAGATCATCGCCGCTCATTAGGAGAGAGTCCATGAACTCAGAGTTTGGTCAGATAAGTGAGAAATACAGACGTTACCAGAGCGGTGGGCCCCAGGACCAACGGTTTTTAAACCCAGGAGACTAGAGTTTTAGTTTCAGCAGAGAACAATGCTTACGTGAAGTCATAATAACACTCAGTTAAATATTTCCCACAAGCAAAAAAGTTGGGCAAGCCGGGTTTAAACTTCGCTGGAGACCATATTATAAACCGGAAAAGAAAGAAACATGATCCTCTTGTTCGCAGGGGTCCCGAACTCGAGCTCGACTGTATGGCGAAATCAATGCCGGTTTAATATCTACACTGAGGGCATATGAACCTGTGGTTATGTAAGGGGCGTGACATTCCAGGAACACTCAGAGGTTTCCACTGACAAAAAAACTGCAATACTAACAACGCAGAACCCTACACCATAGCAGTGTGAGCACAACAGTGCCAGCCTTAACCGACTGATGCAGGAATGGTGGAGTAGCAGTATCAGAATCGGAGTGCCCAGAGCCCATGTTCACGAATAATGCGAATACACAGAAAGAAGTTAATCATGGCATAGAAGAGAGCTAGGTAAAGTTATGAAAACGTTTTGGGAAGAGCCGTAGATATAAAATTAATAAGAACGAACCAGGAAAAGGCCCTTCCTCATGATCAGCCGGAAATTGAATTCAATCAAGGAGCATTTGTATGGAAATGAAGTTTTTCTTACTTTTTTTCTTTAAGTTTTTTCTATTTTCATCATTATTTTGTATTTTTTTAATGATTGTATTTAATTGGAGCGGTACCTAGCGTGTGATGCTTTTGCCCTATCTAGAGGAAAAAACTTGGTTTGATAATAACGTGGGTTTAAAACTTGAAGTGGTCCAAGACACAGACGTACAGAATTCCTTTGAAGACAACACTTGCTCCACACTTCCTGCATCAGACTGATGTGGAATGTAGATGGCTCTGCTAGTTAGACCGTCCCACACACTGGTACAGATAACCAATCCCATTGGCGTGTTTTCAGAAGGAGTTGTTTCATTGAACCTGGAACTACCATGGTACAATAATCAACGTAATCATGTAAAATATTAAAAATAACTGTTGTTTTGGGATAATCAAGTTTTACTAATTATTCTAGTCACCCCCAAAACTAAATCTCCTCACTTGGCTCTTCTCTGCGAACGGCGCTCTCGAAGCGGCTGCAGTCGAGCAAAGGCCCCGGGTGGGGACAGAAATCGCACACGGCGGGCGACAACGGGGACGGGACCTTCTCCATCTTTTGCCGTGTCGCCACGCGCGGTTTCTTGCGTTTCTTAGCAATGCACATTTCGAACCAAATAAGTTTTGATATATTTTCCGTAGGAAATTTACAAAATACTTCATAACATAATATCGTCACTGGAACTGATCTTTACTTAATGCCCAGCCCTGATTATTTTGGCCTAAAGGAAAATTAATCCATTTGACCCCATACAATGTTTTTTTTGGCTATTGCAACAAATATACCCCAGCGACTTAAGACTGCTTTTTGTGCTTCCGAGGGTCACAAATATAAAACCACCAAGCTCCCACTACTTTGATGGGCCCCTATCTGGCTATCATTTTTTTTTTTTAAGTGGATTTTTAACTGGAAAAGGCTATCCATTATTCATGGAATTATTAATAACCCTACTGTAACCTTCAAGTTCAAGCTTGAGTCAAAAGCTTTCAAAAATGAGCAAAACTCTCTAAGCATTCATCCCCTTTACTCTTCACAAGTGGTAAAAAAAAAAAGGAAATACATATAAACTGTTAAGACAAATAAATATAAACATTTGCTAAATTAGCTGTCATAGCACATAATTATATATAAACCATCTTACTCCACAACTTTAGGAAGATTGTCCACTATCTGGCTATAAGTCTTGTTAATATATATATATATATATATATATATAGTATATTAAAAGTGGCATTAATGTTATTCCCTATAGCATATTCTATCTGAAACTTTGTTTTGACAAATTATGTGAATAACTGGATTTATTAACTGAATTAACTGCAAGAGGCTATCCATTATTGATGGAATTATTAATAACCCTATAAATTATAAGCATTAAAAATAAATAAATAAACACTTTTTGCATTTCCCCACATTTATCTGCTACAAAGTATCTGTTTTGTGATCTACATATCTCCATCTGCTTGTCATCTCTATTGTGTAGTTCAAGTGAGTGTATGTAGTAATGCTATTAGAAAACATGGACATGGGCTTACATTTCTACATTTACTTTTTTAAACAACAACAAAAATCAGTTTAAAAAATACAATTTGCCAACCTACCTCAACTAGAAGTAAAATAAATGAAATATGAAATAAACATGTCCCTGTCAGCTAAGTTCTGTCCTGTAACATCCATTGACCTGGTTGCAAACCAAACATACCAAACCAAGTTTTTTTTTTTTTTCTATTTTGCAAATTGTAAACAAATTCAATTATTTTTCATATACAGACTTGCATCATTTGTGTGATTTTTCACAGAACACTGAAATGCTACAGCCAACGGTAAAAAGGCCAAATAATAAAAATAGAAACCAAATCTTGATATCTGGATATTTTAAATCTTGATATCTTTTCCACTGTCATTTACAAAATTACTTCCGAACTGAAACTGAATTTATCCAGACTGCATAACAGGGGCTAGTTGTCACACTTTTTAGTCTAGTTAATACTGTACTCAGTCAGAAAGAAGGTTTTTTCTGAAATTCATTATCCGACTACAAAAAGCTATTTTGTTCATTTTCCATTAGACACTACAACATATTGCCCCACAATGCACTCTCCAACGATGATTCCAAGAAGAACATTAAACATTCTTTACCAATGGAATCTTTCCATTCCGCAAAAGATTCTATATAGTGGAAAAAGTTCCTCAGGTTATTAAAATGCACTTCACACTAGCAAAAATTGAACAGTTCACTCAAAGGTTATTTGGCATCACTTTTATTTTTATTAGTGTATGGGGTGAGCTGACAATGCTCCGATATGAATAATTTTCATAAACTGTTTCAATACTGTAGACAAATGATTGCTCCTCTCGATACTCACATACAGAGCAGAATGGAAACAGAAAGTAAAGGCACTAGATAAAATCTTCTGCTGGTCTTGCTTGTGCTCCTTGGTTAAATTCTGTTGGACACAAAGACAAAAAAAAAGAGGTCTTAAAACAACACGTTAAACAATCTCATTCTAACTTCATTAAAATCATCCCAACAAGCTTCTATTATAAGCTTTTTTCCCACAAACCTAGTTTCACACTTTGAATTAGTAATTCATTTGCGATGTGGCATTTGTAGGTTCCTGTATCGCTGCGCTGAACGTTGTTTAATTTGAGGGAGAAGTTTCCATCCAGATACTTCTCACTGAAAATCTCAGTTCTGTTGTAATATGCTGAATGCTGTTTTTCCAGAGAGACTTTGCCCTTAATAATGTCATACACTTCCAGGTTCTCGTTGTATCTCCAGTGCACTGTAATGTCTTCAGCTGGAAGCTGAGATTTTTTAGAAGAACAAGGTAAAAACCACAGAACCGCCAACAGAAGGCACAAATGGGTGCTGCACAGGCTCTGAAAACAAAGAGAAGTTGTGATGAATGAAACAGTTTTTCATGCAAGAAACGTAAGAGTTTTTTTCATGACTGACTGTTGGACTGAATAGCGTCTATAGACTTGAGCAGTGGTTTTGAATCCTGGTCCCCAGGACCCACCGCTCTGCACATTTTGTCTCTCTCCACACCTGATTAAGATCATCAGCTCATTAGGAGAGAGATCCATGAACTCAGAGTTTGTCAGATAAGTGAGAAATACAGACGTTACAGAGCGGTGGGCCACCAGGACCACGGTTTAAAACCAATGGACTAGAGTTTAGTTTCAGCAGAGAACAATGCTTATCGTGAAGTCATAATAACACTCAGTTAAATATTTCCCACAAGCAAAAAAGTGGGCAAGGCCTGGTTAAACTGCGCTGGAGACCATATTATAAACCGTAAAAGAAAACATGATCCTCTGTTCGCAAGGGGTCTGAATCGAGCTCGAACTGGTATGGGCGAAATCAATGCCAGGTTTAATATCTACAGCTGAGCAGATGAAGCCTGTGGTTATGGTAAGGGGCGTGACATTCCAGGAACACGCTCAAGAGGTTTGCCAATGACAAAAAACTGCAATACTAACCAACTGCAGAACCATACACCATAGCAGTGTGAGCACAACAGTGCCAGCCTAAACAGACTGATGCAGGAAGTGAGTGGAGTAGCAGTATCAGATCGAAGTGCCCAGAGCCCATGTTAACTAATAATGGCGGAAGACACAGAAAGAATTTAATCATGGCATAAGAAGAGCGAGCTCGGTCAAAAGTTAATGAAAACGGTTTTGTGGAAGAGCCGTAGTATATAAAATTAAATAAGAAAGACCAGGAAAAGGCCCTTCCTCAACTTGATCAGCCGGAAATGAATTCCAATTCAAGGAAGATATGGTATGGAAGATGAAGTTTTTCTTTACTTTTTCTTTAAGTTTTTCTATTTTCTATCTTATTTTGTATTTTTAATGAATTGTATTTAATTGGAGCGGGTACAGCTAGCGTGTGATGCTTTTGCTATCTAAGAGGAAAAAAACGTGGTTTGATAATAAATAACTTTTAAACAAACAATAAAATGGTCCAAGACACAGACGTAGCAGAATGCCTTGTAAGACAACACTTGCTCCACACACTTCCTGCATCAGACTGATGTGATGTATGGCTCTGCAGTAAGACCTTACTCACACACTGGGACAGATAACCAATCACATTGCGTGTTTCAGAAGGAGTTGTTTCATTGAAAACTGGAACTAACATGTACAATAATCAACTGTAATCATTTAAAATATTGTGAAAATAATGTGGTTTTGGGGATAAATCAAGTTTTTACAACTTATTCTAGTACACCCCAAAAACTAAATCAAGAGGCATAATAGGACCTCTTCAAATAAAATACCTTCAATCCCTAGCTCCACAGTCTGAATTACTGCATCAGTGTGTTGAAGAATCAGTGTGTTTAATATATCACTATACCGAAGATTTTTGAGTTTGATTGAGAAGTTTCCTCTCAGATGCTGCTCAGAGTCGCTTTCAACTCTGTTCTTGTATTTTGGATCCTGTCCTTCCACAGAGCCTTTACCCTTAACAACGTCATATACTTTCAGTCTGTTAAGGTGTGTTTCCAATTCACTGTAATGTCTTCAGGTGTCATCTGAGGTTCTTCAGAGGAACACGGTAAAACCACAGAACCTCCGATGACACCCACAAGAGCAGTGACCTGCAAAAACTCTGAAAACAGAGAGAAGAAACATCATTTAACAAAAAAAAAAAAAAAATAAAAACAAAAAAACGCCTGTAAACACAGAAATAACCTAAATGCTAACCTTCATTTATCAACATTAACAAATGAAGTAAAACAACACAGCACCTGTAAACATAGAAAGAATTGAAATGTTTACTTATATATATATATTCACATTCCTGCTGTTAAACCATTGAAGTGATTTGTATGGTTGAGGCATTACTGTAAATATGACTTTTTGATTTTAAAAAGCTGGGAACAATGGTAATTATTTTTCTGTGCTAGCCTAATCCACAATACGCCTAGAAATGGTGCCATCAGATGTCAAGTGGATAGAAAAAAAGTTTTTAAAACATGATCTTATTTTTCTAAATTAAATTTGCTGTCTGTAAAATCTAATGTTCTCACATGTAATCTCTGAATTGTATGTGCACAAGATCGTCCTAGATTTTCTTAACATACTGGGTTTGTTGCATCTGGGTGCAGATTGTCAGAAACACAAATTTTTAATTTCTCTTTTTTCTACCAGCCAGCTTTAATGATATTAAAAAGCGCAGTAAGGTGAGTTTACCATTTTCAAATAGTTCGTTATGGACAATCTACAACTGTAAATGCTTGAAATAGTGCTAGTGTGGACGGAAAGTGTTTTGAAACACTTTCTGTATCTTAACCACAATAATGTGGGCATAGACTCATGCTATAGGTACAGTCTCTGTGTCTATAGAACATTTGCATAGTTCAAATATGCTCAATGCGTACTTCCGCCGCAGTCCGAGTGAAGGCACGGTTTCTAACATGTCAATAAACTTAAAACTAAAAGTGCTTTTCCTCCCTCTACTGTCCACTACAAACCGTTTTAACCTTTGTAATTTATTATTTAACTTTATCGGGTGGTCTGCAGTTTGTGATAGTAGTAGCTATTAGCATTTAGCCGAGGCCAAAGTTAATAACTGTTATTTCGTTATATTATTAAAATAATCAGACCAAATACCTGGAGGCCATGACTCAAAAGGTTCAATAACAAAATAAATTTTGTTAATATTAAAGAAGAAAAAAAAAAGTATGTTTTTAGCAGTGTGCGTAGGCCGATCGGGGACTGGGTGTGTGCTATAAATATATAAAAAATAAAAGCATTCGCGGATGCGGTGGTATATGACGTCACACACCGTTCGGTCTGCGGCTGCGCGGTGTGACGTGCTAGTCACACGCACGCACGGTCGCCAGGGGGTGAGGAAAGCTTGGCCACCCCACTCAAAACTGCCGTTTGTCCAGATTTTTTCTTGACAATAAATGCATTTATTAACATGCGAAACCGCCGTATCTCTTTATGACCACACCAAACGGGAGAATTTCCAGTCGCGCGCTTCAGCTTCACCCTCAGCGTCAGGCGCGAGTCACACGAGCGAGGAGAGCTACAGCCGCCAGAGGAGCTTCAGCAGCAGAACAACTGTGACCCTGCGGTCTGATGAGATATTGTTAGACTATATGTCATAAAAAACACACACTTTCCTTCCTGGTCCTTCAAAGCCGTTTACTTGTGTTTCCGGCGCACACTCTTCAACAGGACGCAAACATGTAGCGCGCGCTCTACATCACTTCATCATATAATCAATCATCAATAACCCGCACAAGAAATATGAGCACCTAGTTCTGTCGTCAGCTAAGTCCTGAAATCACCAAAAAAAGCGATTAAAGCTGCAAACTGTGCATGTATACACTGCACACAAGTCTCTCAAATGCACTAAAATACATTATGCATTTCGAGATCACAATATAAGGAGTTTTGAGAAGCTGAATGAGAAATAAAGCTATAGTGAGCCCCTTTATTAAAATACCCGGAGGTGAGGAATAATGCAAAAATTGTCATATTCATTCAGTGTCTAATTCACAAATATCTCAATTACAGTTACGTAGAACATAATTGTACTCAGTTGTGTTTTAGGCACTAAAATAGTCCAGTACATTATAGTCAAACACATTAATTTATATTAAAATAATGATGATTTCTGTGCCACCCCAGACTGGTTGCTGGCCCCTCTCTGACCACCCCTGTAAAAACATCCCGGCTCCGCCACTGAATTTTATTGTATTTATTTTATTTTTTTTGTAATATGGAGAAAGTACAATAGAATGCTGAAGAATAAGAGATTTTAAGAAATAAAAAAAATGCACATTTTATGGTATTTTTGTTTATTTTATTAAGATTTATGTTATTTAATCAATATTTGTGTAAGAAGGTTGTTTAAATATTTTTATTTGTTGTTAAATTTAGCAAATAGTGGGGCAGCTGTGGCCTAATGGTTAGAGATTTGGACTTGTAACCAGAAGGTTGCAGGTTCGAGTCTCGGTGCTGGCAGGAGTTGTAGGTGGGAGGGAGTGAATGAACAGCGCTCTCTTCCAACATCAATACCCATGGCTGAAATGCCCTTGAGCAAGGCACTGAGCCCCCAGTTGCTCCCCGGGCGCTGGATATATAGCTGCCCACTGCTCCGGGTGTGTGTTCACGGTGTGTTCACTTCAGGGGAAGTCGTGGCCTAATGTTAGAGAGTCGGACCTCCCAATCGAAGGGTTGTGAGTTTCGAGTCTCGGCCGGCATGAATTGTTGGTGGGGGGAGTGCATGTACAGTTCTCTCTCCCCCTTCAATACCATGACTTAGGTGCCCTTTAGCAAGGCATCGAACCCCCAACTGCTCCCCGGGCGCCGCAGCATAAAAAACTGGCTGCCCACTGCTCCGGGTGTGTGTTCATTGGCTGAATGTCACGTCACTTTCACGTCACTTTTCACTTTTTTTTATAAAGTTAAGAGTCAACCACACCCCCCTAAAACGGCTCAGCATCATAAGACCCCTTTAACATTCCTAAAAATTTCATGTTTTGGCATCATTTTTTTTTTGTTTTCACTTTCTCACTGCTGTGTGTGTGCACTTGGATGGGTTAAATGCAGAGCACCAATTTCGAGTATGGGTTACAATACTTGACAAATGTCACGACTTTCACTTTCAAATTTGCTTTTCTAATAAATTAGTTATTAATGGCCAGTATGTGTATGTAATTGCCTTTAAGTGTAATAGTTTATATATATATATATATATATATATATATATATATATATATATTATATATATATATATATATATATATATATATAAAAAATAAACAATATTTTGAAAAATCACACACACATTTAAAATTATAAGCAGTATTGTTAAAATTGTAACAAAAAGTATGGGTATCGTATGGCATGAAAAAAATTTATCGCCCATCCCTAGTTAACTCGATCGATCCTTAAGTTTCGATACTGATGTTTTATCGAAAGGATCGATCCTCACATAAAAATATAAATTCTAAAGTGTTTTTTTTTTTTAAACTATTAATTTTATTTGTTTAACAAGAAATTCGGCCCTTGTCAAAAAGTCCTAAAGGATTCCAATAGGAAAATTGTACTGGATTCTAATTGGAATTTCTATCATATTTTGGAACCATTCCTACAGGATTCCGATAGGAATAGTCTTATAGGACAATACATAGATATCCTGTAGGATCATTCCTATAGGATTTTTTCTTTCTAAAGGTGCACTTTTCCACTGTATTTGTACTACTATCAAATAATACTTGCAGTTTGCTTAAACTCACCCTGATGTAGACATTGTTCATTGTATGTTGTACAACCTGCACTTACATTGCGAACAACATGAGAGGTGATATGTGCAGCACACAGCAATAGTTCAAAAATTTCACTGATAATGGATTGATCACACACACACACACAGTATGTAGAACTTGCGTCCTCCAATGCAAATATCCACTGCACCAGTTCTAGACTCAAAAGGAGTGGGAGGAAGATATAAAGCTTATACCAGAAGACCAAAAGTTAAATATAAAAATAACATTTTACTGTAACAATAATAACAATAATAATAGCAAATACAATCACATCACAACACAGAACAATAAAACATCAAACAATATGTAGAATTTGATATCGTAACTCAGTTTAAATTCCCTTTGAGGTATATACAGTAATACTGTTCACTTCATGCAATATATGTAATAAAGTTCAGTTTGTGTAATGTAAAGAGAGAGAGAGAGAGAGAGAGAGAGAGAGAGAAAACGGATCCAATACAGTTGAGGGAAAACTGGTAAAAAGTATGAAAAATATTGTATCCAATATATTTCAAAGCAATCACTAATGCTCTGTCCATTGAGCATATGCACGATTACTTCCTGGTTTTAGATAAGCCAGCTCAGTCATTTCCGGTCAGGTGTACTGTGCTGTAAGGGGAGCACTTTTGCTCAGTTTCTCTACAAAATCCATTCACAATTTGAAGAAAATGTTTGTTTATCTAAGAGGACCAAACATCCACGTATACCATTTCAGGAAAGACAAATGCAGGTGTTAAATATTACGCGGGTAAATCTGCTAAATTGTTCTGGACTCATTGCTATGCATTAAGAGATTCAGATTAAATTTAGAGTAGCAAAACTACAACAGCAACAAGTCTGTGTTGACTGAATATATTTAGCAGCTTTTACACTTAAAGATAAAACTTAAAAAATGTATTTACTAAATTAAATCTAAAAATATTTCAAAATATTGAATTATACCGTTAATATTGAACTTATTTCATTTGTAGTTAACTAGTTAAGTATTTAAATAACTCTCCCTTATAGGGGAGAGTGGGGTAAAGTGAGACATTTTTTACATTATCTCCCCTCTAACCGAGCTAAAATGATATATCAGTAAAATTTACACATTTCCCTTTAATTCAGGGTATTTCCTAGCAATGGAAATTATTGGAATGTATTCAGGATGAAGGGCAGTGAAAATATGATTGTTTTTTAAAAAGGTTGTCTTGTGGTCTCACTTTACCCCAGCTTAGGGGTAAACTGAGACAGACCAGAAAAATCGAGGGGGTAAAGTGAACCAGCTCGGGGTAAACTGATCCACCTTACTTTTTCCACTCTGAAACTACCATAACAACACATTGTAACAGTTAGAATCCTGACAGCTAGCTTGACAACCACACCTTCCAGAACTAATGTCGGACTAGTAACAGAATCATGGGGATTGGTCAATTAAGCACACTCTGAACAAAATCAAAAAGAACATTGGCTAATATAATTCAAAATGTTTTAATTAACATTCAAATGACAGATAGAACCAGTTAGATTAGAACACAGTCTGGGGGTCAGAACACAGGACCCTTAGAGCCAGCTAGTGCCTGGGGGGTCAGAGCAAAGGACAATCAGACCCAGCTAGAACAGCCTGGGACTCAGAACACAGGACTAGACCCACCTGGATTAGAACATCAGCCTACTGTCATACTTTACAACTAGGCTTACTCTACATTCCAGCCCTGAAGGTTACAGGGAAAGATGAGGAGTTGCTCTCTCCGTGTGGTTCCTCCAGGCAGCTTCTTCACCACATCACTTTTAGGAACATGTGCCACATCATTTTCCTTTATAGCAAATGTGGGTCTCTCCCACTCTTTTGTGTTTCCCTGGATTCTTCTGAGAAATTGTACAAGTATTTCGTCATCCTCAACTTTCTCAACCATGCCAATGTAACGGACGCTCCTGAGTTTGGTTGCAAAGTTAACTATGACAAAGTCACCCACGGACAGATCTGTGTTTCCTGGATCACTTCTCTCATCCTCAGAGCTCTCTTCATCAGACACATTATCAATTGGGACAGGGACATCACTCTCCTCAGAGCTGCTAACTATGATTTTCTTTTTGGTTGCTTTCTTTTTCGGTTTTCCCTTTTCTTTACTATTTTGCTTTTTCCCTGCCAGTTTCTTTTGTCTTTCTTTATAAGCCTCAGGAGTATCAGGAGTATCAGTTAGGATGGCTGTCTTCACACGCTTTCGTTTGGTTTGTGTTCTGGGGGGACATTTGGGAAGTGGTAGAATTTCACGAGGAGACACATATCCAGGTTGGCTGGGAACACACGGCACATCTGAGTCAGCTGGTGAGGCACATCCATGTGGACCATGCGCAGTGGATGGATTAGCATCAGTGAGTGAATTATCTGCAGCGGGTGGTGCATCTGCAGGTGGCTCATCTGCAGGGGATGGACCATCGGGATCATTTGCAGTGGCAGGCTGCAGCTCAGGGTTTGGCCGGTCTGACACCATAGATGGTGCAAACGCTTTATCAGGGAAAGTGTCTCGGTTATATGGGAAAATCCCAGTGGACCTAAATCCAGAAGTGATGTTGCGTGGTGTCACTGCTGACATGAAGGCCTCATTCACAAGTCCTGCAATCTGGTAGATCGAGACTGTTTTGCCAGGGTTGGATCTCATCCACCCATCAAGTGCTCGGCTGTATTGGGTCTTGAACGGGCCATACACGGTCACGTCGAGAGGCTGCATGCGATGGGATGTGTGGGGTGGGAGGGTGAGCAGAACAATACCGTTGCTCTTGGCTATTTCTACTGCCTTGAGTGAGATGTGAGCCTTAACCCTCTGGAGTCGATTAACGCGTATACGCGTTTTGGGGTATTTTCTCCTGATAACCCCGAAAAGAACTTAAATTACACTTTCAGTTTTGATCGTACAGATAAGTGCAATACATCAATCGAATCTGTAAAGGGTCTACTTTTTTTTGTATACAGACATAATAACAACAAAACTTTGTGCACTTATAAAATAAAGATAACAAACAAGGAGTGCTGTCTGCAGCCTTTGTCTGCGCTGATCTTCAGATACAAATGCGTCATTAAAATGAACTGTAACTCAGTGAATACTCAACACAGCGACATGAGAGAGATATCTATAGAAAGCCTGACATGTCTACTTTTAAACTAAACAAGTGCTGCTGAAAACAAATATTCTGTGATAAAAGAAATCCATATGAAAACAACGCGATGTCCGTTTTTTTCACCTCTCCCTTCATTATCTTCTAATGCGACCACGCCCCCGCGCCGAGCGCGCTTTTGAATACGCCCACACAACAGAAGACAACACAGCGAGATTGTTCTTCAAGTTTTTATTATTTTACTGTTTGCTTCGCGATGAGAGGAATAAGACATAATTCACCCCAAAAAGATGTGATGTGGTTGAGGATTAGAGATTTGGATTTCCTCAGAAAAAAGAATGAAGCACTTTATTCAGCAGAGATCATAAACATGAGTAAGTCTCTTATTTATTTATTTATTTATTTATATACTTGTACTAGTTTTCACATAACGTGTAAACATTTTACTAGTTAGACTTTTTCCAAACTATAATTCCTGACTAAATGTATAATCAAGTGAAATATTATGAAGTTTTCAATAACAATATACACTACTATACCATTAAAAAGCTTGATGTAATTATATAAATGTAACAATAAATGTAACTGTAACAAATGTAACAATCATTGCTGTTCTTTCAATTTATCCCCCCTAAAAAACCAAAAAAAAAAAATTCTCAGCTCTTTTCAACATTAATAATAATAATAATAATAATAATAATAATGATGATAATAACAATAAATGTTTTTTTTTGTAGAAAATAAGATTGTTAAAAGGATTTCTGAAGGATTGTGTGACTGGAGTAATGATGCAAAAAATTCAGTTTGAAATTCAGCTTTGATTGTTCCTAATAAACTGTTTAACTGCACTCACAAGTGAATATTAAATTATGTTGTGGGATAATTAAATATATTCTAAATAAACTACAAACATAAAATTATATAGATTTATTTTGTCCTCACATTCTTTCTTGTAACTCATCCCTCTCAGTGACACAGCTGACTGAAGGCTCATTATGCAGCTCATTATGCAGGCCTTTGTCTTCTCAGGTGTGAATTCATGATAGTTGACGCCTACTCGCATATGACTTTTACCAACAAAAGTGTCTTAGAAAATTTAAATCAATATATTGTTTTCTGTAAGTGAGTAAACAAGATGATTTTCACATCATTTAGAAAAAAAAAATTCTAGGCTACAAGCTCCAGTTCTCAAAATTCCTGGGAACCAATTTTCTGTATGTGTTTTATTGCCTTATTCAAGTGATTTAACATTTTTAGTTTTTTCAGTAACCACGCATAACATTTTTTTCTCAAAAACACAATCATGTACATACATGCTGCTCACATATTATTATAGCCCAGTTTGTGCTGACTACAGTGAGATTAGACTTTAGCCATTTAGATATTTGTAAGAAACTGAAAAAAGCACAAATGTCAGGGCATGACAAAACTTCTCCAGGCCCCAAAAATACCCTTAGACTCCAGAGGGTTAAGATTATCCAGGATTAACAGCATGGGATGGTCAGGTGTGCAGTTAGTGTGCTGTATCAGGTGATCAAGGAACTCTGCCCAGGTGTCTTCATTCATCCATCCTGTTCTGGTGGAGGTACCTTTTGGTCCTGGGGGTGCTCCTATCATGAAGCAGTCCTTAAACTTAACTCTGGGGAAGATAAACATGGGAGGTGTGGCATTCCCAGCAGCATTCACTGCACACACCACAGTCACCAGTTCTCCTCTCTCAGCTGATGTGACAGAACCAACTTGCTTTTTTCCTTTCTCTGTCACAACCTGAATCATATAGAAAGTTTAGAATCAATGGCATGTACAATCAGTAGGCTACTAGTGGTCTAAAGGTACATTGTATTTCTTTTCAGTCCATTAATTTTTTCCAGTTCACAGGTTCGAACACATTACTAATAGCCTTAGTTTCAGCATTCTGTCAATAGCTAGCTAGTCATTATCACAAGCCACTCAGTATCAGTGTGGTGCTCTCTAGTGTATTATGTGTAGCTTAGGCTACCTGCTGTGGCTTTTGTACTGTAAAGACGCCTGTTTCATCCACATTGTAAATCATGTGTGGAGGGAATGTATGCCTGTTAAAGATGAGAGGCAAGGGAATAACCTTATCAGAATCAAAACCAAATCTTACTGGTAAAGCTTCCATAAAACATTTGCAACTAAAGAATTAATTTTGTCACCTGTCCATCACTACAGCCAGATTGTCAAAGAACTCCCCGACTGTAGTTGTATTGAAGGCTGTAGCCCTTCTCAGGGATGTTGCCTCTGGAGTTCGGACAGAGAGATGGTGACGTGCTAGGAAGCTGCCAAACCAATCTTCACCTACAGTAGACAATTCATTATTAGCTATAAGATTTAGTTTTTTTTTTCTTTGTGGCAAGATCAGTTGGCCTTAATTAACCTACAGAATCATGTGATCTCTTGCACACCCTATCCTACCTGCACATTGTGTCTTTTTCCAATTGGCAGGGACAGGGATATTGTTTTTCTCTGCATATTCAAATGCCAGTTGGCGGCACTTAACTGGATGAAGGCCATGGAACTGTTCAGCTAGTTGTTTCAAGTGTTTGGCAAGCTCCTCCTCCATCTCATCTGTGAATATTCTCTTTGCCTCAGCTACTGCACCCCAGGCTACTGATTTTACGTTCCCTTTCTCTTTTTTCTTTATGAATCTTAGGAGGCTTGACTTGTCAATATTTCTATCCTTGCAGCTGCTCTTATAGACTTCTTTCCTTCCTTGACCTCAGTGGCTGCACTCTCCATCTCCTCTAGGGGTGTTTTGCCCCAGGTTGTCTTCCTGGTGTATTGCCTTGGCATGATGGCTTTTCTACAATGTTTAGAACATTAAAAATAAAACATATGTAATGTAATATTACATTAAAATATGTTTAATACTAAACTTAACATATTTCTCATGTCTCACTTTACCCCACAGCATTTGTCTCACTTTACCCCACTGCCACATTTTAGAAAAAAATGATCTCCCTTAGCAATTCAGGCTAATCTTCAGCTAGCATCATCACATGGTTTTATATGTTGGTAGTTCATCAACATGTATGATATAAGTTTTTCTACCTGAATCAATTTGCTTTGGCACAACAGTTGATTAAGTTGACATCAAGAAAATTTACTTTTACATGCAAAAAAAATATTTTTGTGAAAAAAACATGCTTTACCACAGCACCATGAGGTCCTCTCCTTCATGGCCAATGGAAAATGGGAGAGACTTGAAAACATAATGATCACATGACCACAAATGTATTCCGTTGCCTAGATACAGGGGGTGTCTCAATTACCCGATGTTGCACATTACCCCGTTCCTCCCCTACGCTGTTGGGTTAATACAATGACATGAGGCTATTGTGATCCTGCCTTTCTATACTTTATACTTCAGTACAATAAAAA
>NC_056593.1:16810691-16810793 GCF_018340385.1 Cyprinus carpio | reverse complement strand
GTTCCAACCCTGCTCCAACACACATACCATGTAGTTTTCAAATAAGCCTAAATGATTAGATTACCTGGATCAGATGTGTTTAATTAGGGTTATAAATAAACT